>NC_133120.1:147277725-147580900 GCF_033568475.1 Henckelia pumila
ATTGTTAAAATCAGTACAATCGTTAAAATCACTACAAATTTTCTCCACTTTTCAGCTCCAAATGAAACAATGAAACATTACTCACCTTAATTGAATTAGACTACCAACATCAACCCCGAGGTGATTACCATTCACATCGCCATACTTCTCATCCTTAAAGGTATCAGATTCTATAGCAAGGAACTGATGTTTTCCCTCATCAAAAAGATTCACAAGAACTCCATTAGGAACCATATAAAAATCCAATTCATCCTTATTTTCCCTAGGCATAGAAAACAAAAAATACATTGAAGATACCTTCTTCCTCAAGCCCACATCTATAAGATACTGTAAAGTATCAATTTTGTTTCCTCAAGCCCACATAGAAAACACAAAATACATTGAATTCACAAATTCAAGAAACTCTAGTTCATCTCCGAAATAAAATTTAAGACACTTCATGAAACACAAGCAATCCATTTTTTTTTATCATTGATACACGAAAAAACCTATGCTAATGCAAACCAAACCAATAAATGTTTCAAATACCCAGCAATCCTTTCACTCTTATGATTCACAAGATTTTAGTAGTGAAATGGGAATTTAAACATAGAATATGCTATCCAAAATAAGAAAACCTGGAAAATTAGTTGTAAACATATATCAACTAAACCTTTGAGAGAGGATCGACAGATAGAAATCTTCTCACTTTGAACTTATCGAATGGAGATGGAGCGGCGAGTGTGAATCCATGGTTTCCTATTGATTTCTCAGATGTAGCGACAAATTGCGATGGAATTGTAGCATGAAAAATTGGGGATTAAAAGATGGGCGAGAGGCGGGATTAAAACAGGGTCCAGATGACACTTGGACCGGGTAATATTTTGCGTAGGTTGTTCCGTCTCACGGATCTAGACACTGTCTCACAGGAGTCCTGTTGGAGTACCGTTTTTCTCGTGCCCAAGACGCAGCGAAAGTTTTAATTTTTTAATTTTGACATTCAAAATATGATTGGGCACTCTTATGGTTTGAATCAACATTCATAGGGTTTTTTGAGATAATACCATTGGTGAATTAAATAATTCACTTGACACCAATTATTCTGGGATTAGAGGAGATAGCTCTTGTTGTAATTTTCTACAAACAATCAACTGGAATACCACCTTTCTTAAATATCCAAATCAGGTCCACGATCGGATTGTTCGTTCCTCTTCAAACTCACACTAGAGAGATATGAAGAAATTTATCGTTGAGATATAAAACACACAAGAAAACACCACTCCAATTTCTACATCAATTAGAGAGAAGTGGTTGAATTCTTTTCAAAGATTGGAGAGTAATTTTTTCGAGAATCATACACATATATATTGTATTTTCTTAATGAGCAAGTTTGTATGTTAAGGTAATAATATATCAACCATTTTATATTATTATCATATATCACATATATATGTATATATATTATTCCAAACATTCACATTACCAAATCACATATTTGCATATATTATATCTATATATAATATTGCACACACACACATATATATATTATTATAATATATTAACATATTATGATGTACGTTACATATATATATATATAAATATATATATATATACATATATATATATTCGTATGTATGTTTTATGGGTCCTTTTAATTCAAGTCCAACCAAGATAAAATTAATTAAGTTTATTTAAAACTTTAATTATTTTGCACGTTAAACTTATACTCTTACAAGTCCATTAATCATGGACCCACTAAAGTGTTCTCATCATAATTCCAATCGATGATTAAACATCATCGATGTGACAACCTTAACTAGCTTGTCATTATGATGCACATTTTGATTTTCGAAACAACTAAAGAACAACTGCTAATTTTGGAACATTTCCATTAAAATTAAGCAAGTGCACTAAAATTTCTATAAGCTCTTATAAACTCATTTATAATCTTATCGTTTGATCCTGTCAAACTTATTATTTGTTATTAATTCAACTCCTTGAATTTATTATCTCAACGAAAACAGGGAAACCGATGCTTGTGTGACCCTCAATGATTCAGGGATACAGCTAGCCGTGGGTTCACAACTCTTTGTGATTCAGGACATTGTCCTTTATACGGGCTCACCCTAACTCGCCCCATTCTATGCATAAACACATTGATCATAATAATGTCAAAATTTATTTTTGATTAGACCCATCGAATCATGGTAAGAGCGTCTAGTATCATTGGCCCATGATTCCCTAGGTATCACTGATAGTGCCTGCAAGAACCAATCGATTATGGTTATCGTACAGTACGGTCCCTTCATCTCATATATCCTGATCAAATCTGCAACCATTGGTTCATCGAGGGTTGCATGTGAAGTTCGATAACAATGTTATACATCTTAGAGAATACATAGTAGCATCGCATGTGTAACTAAGAAACCACTTTACCCTAATGTACATTTCATACTCTGGCCAGAGATTCCATGCATTATTTGAAACGACCCTAACTCTCTAATATAAATAAATATGCGAATTTTTTTTTTTTATATATACTTACTAAGTAAAAATATGTACATACATGTCCATACATATATGCACAGAATAAATAGATTTAAAAATAAATAAACTAAATAAAAATGCAACCTTTAATAAATTAAATATCTGAGTCAAACATTTAATAAAATACTGACATAAGCAAAAATAAATAAAATTTGCATGCACTGAAAATATTTAAATAAAATATCCCATACTGTCAACCACTGAAAATAAATAAATAAATGTATAACATGCTAAAATATTCAAAACATGCATAAAGACTCAGACGACTATCACGGTCACGGGGTCACTGCCTGTCCGCTCATATGTCCTCGCCGCCGGTGGGTACCACATCCTCCTCTACGTACTCACCTGCACCATACCAGTGTAGTGAGCCTAGAGGCCCAACATGCTAACATAACAAGGGTTTAAAATAATTTAAATCACTTTAATACTAATACATAACATATACATGAATGAGCATGCTTAAAAATATCATGACATAACATAACTTAAATTAACTTAAATATCATAATCATACATAATACATAAACTTTGTTGAGCAAAGTATTTTCTAACATCGCATGGTTGTATCCATATTGTAACCTTAAATCATATATTAAATACTGATCAGCGTGGAAACCAACGTACGTGGCGGTGACGAATCACTTCTTAAATTGGCAGTAAACTGCCCTTCAATAGTTCACATATGGGGACGAATCCCCCACAAATTGTCACACTACTTCAACTTCCAACATAAAAATTATTTTTCTTTTGCTCAACCATAAACATTAAATCATGCATAAAAATTATTTCATGAATGCATGTACTTAAATAAAATGTGTGTCCTTCATATATATATAATTTAATTTTTATACTAACATATAAATACTAAAATAACATTCATGCATAAAATAATTAAATATATATTTAGGACACATGCAGTTTCTTATGGTTTGTGCTGAACTGCTGACCCTAACACTCAAGCCCATTTTCTTAAATTCTGGCCCACTAACACTGAGACTGGCCCATTAACATACTTAAGCCCAATAATTAATTATTCTAAGCCCACTTAATTAATTAAAGCCCATTAAAACATTCTTGGCCCAATAACATTATATTCCGGCCCAATGGGCCCAAAAGCCCAAAGACTGACCCAATAATTCCAAACCAGCCCCTAGCCTTGACCCCATGCTCCCTTATGACAGCACCACAATCATCCTTCCATCAAACCCTAAACTGCACCCCCCTTGGACCAAAATCGAACCAGCGTGCCTCGGCCCTTTTCCAGCCCAAACCGGCCGAACCACACCAACCTAGGGACCCTAAGGAACCCCTTGCAACCTCTGACCAGCAGCCATACAAGTCATGAAGCAAGAAAACGTGAGCATGGAAGAAAAACATGAACAAGGTGCATAACAACCAAAACTAAACAATTTTTCTGAAATTTACTTGAATAATTCTAATGCATACACACGCACACTATTAACCACTGATATGACACAAAAATTTGAAAAATAAACATGCCTTGCACCGTTAAAGGAAGAGATAGGAGCGTGTAGAACGAATCCGGGACGACGGGACGATGACAACTTGCTTTGGACCTTCAAAAATGTGGCTATGGAGTCTTCCTTGGCTGTTGGATCGACGAAGAAGATGATGGAGATGGGGGTGAGGCGGCTGATGGAGAGTTTGGGCGTAGGGTTGGGTAGTTTTAGGATTAAAAATTTTAAATATAATTACACTACATAATTTACTTAATTAATATACCAAAATATATAATTTAAAACTCCACTTAAAAGATTTAAATCTGATACTAAATCATAAATCTCGAAATATATAATTAAGGGAATTTTAAAAATACTAAAAAGTCATTATTTTGGCTTATTTTGAATAAAAACAGACTCCTAAAATTATATAAAATTAAATACTAAATCTATTGAGGAAATAAAACTCAAAATAATATTTGTGGGCTCTAAAAATGCTCATGAAATAAATTGGATAGAAATTTGTCATCTCGTCCGTCCACGGTCCTGTCAACGCGATAAAATAATTCAAATACCAATAATTAATAAAAATCACTAATTATGGGTTAAATGCTTAAAAATCAATTAAATCATGCACAAATAATTCACATAAATATTTAACCCATAAATCTAAAATTTTAAATAAATAATTTTCCTAATTATGCATGCGAATTTACGTATTAAAAATATCGGGTGTTACAATTCTCCCCCCCTTAAATTGGATTTCGTCCTCGAAATTAAAGTACTTACCCGAACAACTCCGGGTAGCGAGTCCTCATATCTGCCTCGGTCTCCCAAGTAGCTTCCTCCTCCGAGTGATTCAGCCACTGGACTCTGACCATCGGTATGACCCGTGTCCTCAATCTGCGCTCCTCCCTAGCCAAGATCCTTATAGGCCTCTCCTCAAATGCTAACTCCGGTGTAAACTGAAGAGGCTCAAAATCCAACACATGTGACGGGTTCGAGATATATCTCCGAAGCATGGATACATGGAATACATTGTGCACTGCCGCTAGCCCTGGTGGTAGAGCTAAACGGTAGGCCAATGTGCCAACTCTCTCCAAGATCTCGAATGGCCCTATATATCTCGGATTAAGCTTGCCTCTCCGCCCAAATCGCACTACTCCCTTCATAGGTGACACCTTCAGGAATACGTGATCACCTACAGCGAACTCCAAATCTCGTCGTCGAGTATCTGCATAACTCTTCTGACGACTCTGAGCAGTCCTCATGCGATCCCGAATCTGTGTCACAATATCAGCTGTCTGCTGCACAATCTCAGGATCAAGTAAAATCCTCTCTCCGACCTCATCCCAATGCACAGGAGATCTGCACCTCCTCCCGTACAATGCTGCATAAGGAGCCATACCTATAGACGACTGAAAACTATTGTTATAGGTAAACTCCACTAATGACAGTCTAGTCTCCCACGAGCCCTGAAAGTCGATGACACAAGCTCTCAGTAGATCCTTGAGAACCTGGATCACTCTCTCAGACTGACCATCTGTCTGGGGATGGAACGCTGTACTGAACAAAAGTCTAGTCCCCAATGCAGTGTGCAAACTCCTCCAAAACGCAGACATAAATCTCGGATCTCTGTCTGATACTATCGACACTGGTATGCCATGCAGTCTAACAATCTCCTTGATGTAAAGCTCTGCATACTGTGTCAACGAGTAAGTAGTCCTCACCGGTAAGAAATGAGCTGACTTGGTGAGTCTATCCACGATCACCCAAATAGCTGTGCATCCTCTGGCACTCCTCGGTAAGCCAACTACAAAGTCCATCGTAATATTCTCCCATTTCCATTCCGGAATAGGAAGAGGTCTAAGAAGTCCTGCTGGACGCTGATGCTCGGCCTTGACCTGCTGACAAGTCAAGAACTCTGCCACAACTCTCCCGATGTCTCTCTTCATCCCAAGCCACCAATACAATAGCTGCAAATCTCGGTACATCTTCGTACTTCCGGGGTAAATGGAGTAAGGAGATGTGTGAGCCTCTGCTAGAATCTTAGCTCTCAACTGATCGACGTTCGGTACCCACATCCTACCACGGTACTGAACAATGCCATCCACAACTGTATACAGAAGATTACCCTTGGCCTCATCTCTCTGTCTCCATCGCTGCAAATCCTCATCAGTATACTGTCCATCCCTGATCCGATCTCGCAGAACTGGCTGCACCGCCAACACTGACAAGCTCGGTGCATGACCACTCGAGTAAAACTCCAAATCAAACCTCTGAATCTTACTCTGCAGTGGTAGCTGCACTGACAAACACGATACCACTGACGACTTCCGACTCAAAGCATCGGCCACTACATTAGCTTTACCCGGATGGTAGCTAATGTCACAGTCGTAATCCTTCACCAACTCCAACCATCTCCATTGCCTCATGTTCAACTCCTTCTGAGTGAAGAAGTACTTGAGGCTCTTATGATCAGTGAAAATCTTGCACTTCTCGCCATACAGATAGTGCCTCCAGATTTTCAAAGCGAATACCACTGCTGCTAAATCCAAGTCATGTGTCGGGTAGTTCTGCTCATGAATCTTCAAATGCCTTGACGCATAAGCAATAACCTTACCACACTGCATAAGTACTGCGCCTAAACCTAGCTTAGACACGTCGGTGTACACCACTAACTCCTCGTGTGGTACTGTCATCGCTAAAACCGGTGCAGTAGTGAGTGCTTCCTTCAGCTGATCGAAGCTCCTCTGACAGTCTGAACTCCAAATAAACTTCGCGTTCTTCTTGGTTAAGGAAGTCAAGGGTACTGCAATAGAGGAAAAACCCTTGATGAACTTCCTATAATATCCTGCCAAACCCAAGAAACTGCGAATCTCTGAAGCATTCTTTGGAATACCCCATTTCTGAACTGCCTCAACCTTCGACTGATCCACTGCAATCCTCTCTCGAAATAACGTGGCCAAGAAATGCCACCTGCTCGAGCCAAAACTCGCACTTGCTGAACTTGGCATACAAATGATGCTCCCTCAAAGTCTGCAAGGCTGTCTGCAGATGCTGTCTATGCTCCTCAATGCTCCTAGAGTAGATCAAGATATCATCAATGAAGACTATGATGAACTGATCAAGATACGGCTGAAATACTATGTTCATGAGATCCATGAAAACCGCTGGAGCATTAGTCATCCCAAATGGCATCACTAAGAACTCTTAATGCCCATAACGTGTCCGGAAAGCAGTCTTGGACACATCTGCCTCTCTAACTCGCAGCTGATGGTAACCAGATCGCAGGTCGATCTTGAAGAACACTGAAGCTCCCTGCAACTGATCAAATAAGTCCTCTATCTTCGGTAGTGGGTACTTATTCTTCACTGTGACCCTGTTGAGCTCTCGATAATCGATGCACAGTCTCATACTGCCATCCTTCTTCTTCACAAATAACACTAGAGCTCCCCATGGAGAAAAGCTATGACGAACAAAGCCTTTCTCTAATAATTCCTGTATCTGCTCCTTCAACTCTTTCATCTCGGTAGGAGCAAGTCTGTATGGTGCCTTAGAGATAGGCACGGTGTCTGGCACTAAGTCGATGCTGAACTCCACATCTCTTACTGGTGGAATTCCTGCAACATCCTCCGGGAAGACGTCCGGAAAGTCACGAACCACCTCTATCTCTGATAATGATCTGCTAGGTGATTCTGAGGCCGTGACAATACTTTCTAGAAAACCTTGGCAACCCCGTTTCAACAACTTCCTCGCCTAAATAAGAGATATCACCTGAGGAATATCACTGCTTTGAGATGCATGAAAAGTAAACGGGTCGCCTCCCGGCAGTTTCACTGACACTGTCCTCCAACGAAAATCAATCGAAACTCCATTGACTGTCAACCAGTCCATACCCAATATCAAATCAAATCCACTCAACGGCAAAACCACCACATCTGCGCGAATAGAGTGCCCCTGAAGCTCCAACTCCAGTTCTCGAATGACACTAGAGGTAGAAATAATCTGTCCTGACGGCATAGTGACATCATAACCACTGTCAACAATCTCGGGTGTGATGCCTATCCGTCTGATAAACTCCAGGGAGATAAACGAATGCGTAGCCTCTGAATCTAGCAACGCAAACATGGAGTTGCCTCCAACTAAAATTCTCCCTGCACGCAGAAGAATCCCAACAATTTCATACCACTACTAAACTTTCCCCCCAAAGATAAGTCACTAATAACCCTTAATTCTAGTCACAAGTAAAACATGCTTCTTATTTTAACATGCAGATAGAAAAATCCCAAATACAAATTATTTCACAAAGAAAAATCGAAATTCTTAACCAAAGGAAGAAATTATAAAATACTAAGGGTAAGATATACCGGTGATCAAGGAGGTGTCTGGGTCTGCCTCCTCTGCCTGCATAACGAACACTCTACCAGCAGTGTTCTTCTTCCTCGGGCAACTAGCTATCTGGTGCCCCGGCTCTCTACAGTGGAAACAAACTCCTGCTCCCAAAAGACAAGGTCCCGAATGCATCTTCTGACACTTCGGGCAAGTAGGAAAACCTCCAGTATTAGGGGCCCCGCCCCTCGGCTGCTGTGGCCTCTGCTGCTGTGGCCTTTGCGGCTGATTCGGGCCCTTAGACGGCCCAGTAAACTGCTTCTTCGCAGGAGGCTGCGAAGATGGTCGCTGATACCCAGACTGAATCTGTCTCTTCCCCTGCTACTCACGCTGTATCTCTCTCCTACCCTCCTCTGACCTCAGTGCTCTACTAACTGCCGCCTCATATGTAGCGACGTCCATCATACGTACGTCGTGATTGATATCCGCCCTTAGTCCCTCCACAAACTGCCTCATCTTCTCCGGTGGACTGTCTGAAATCAGAGGCACAAAATGACAGCCCCTCTCGAACTGGCTCACATACTCGACCACTGACCTGTCCCCCTGCCGGAGACTCATAAACTCCCGGATCATGCGACTGCGCACATCCTCCGTGAAATATTTGGCGTAGAAGATACGCCTAAACTCTGCCCAAGTCAATGTAGGAAGATGTACTCCCCTGGCAGCACCCTCCCACCAAAGAGCTGCATCTCCCCTCATCATATACGTCGCACAGTTCACCCTATCGGTGTCAGTAATCCCCATGTATGCAAAGATGGACTCCAAAGAACGAATCCACCCCTCAGCCACCAATGGATCGATGGTACCAGTGAACTCCTTCGTCCCCTTCTTCTGGAACCGTTCAGCTAAGTCCTCCTCATGGGACATTCTAGGACGTGAATCCTGCTGCTCTAACAGAGCAGTAACCCCTACCATCAAAGTAGCATTGGCCTGCTCCAATGCTGCAAGTGGGTTCTGCGGAGGTGGAGGTGGAGGTGGAGGTGTAGGTGTAGATTCCCCACGTCTGTTCATCGGTCTGGGAGGTATTCTGCACCACCACATATTTCTTTACGTAAATCGCCATGCATAACTAAGTGTTTTAACATTAATGCTAGCTTAAATTCTTAAAAGTAAATCATGCTATAAACACTTAAAACTTACAGACCGGTAGCGTGGATTTCTGAGCTCGCATAGCAGTAATGACCCCTCCAAGGACCGTGCTCTGATACCAACTGAAACGACCCTAACTCTCTAATATAAATAAATATGCAGAAATTTTTTTTTTTTTTATATATACTTACTAAGTAAAAATATGTACATAAATGCCCATACATATATGCACAGAATAAATAGATTTAAAAATAAATAAACTAAATAAAAATGCAACCTTTAATAAATTAAATATCTGAGTCAAACATTTAATAAAATACTGACATAAGAAAAAATAAATAAAATTTGCATGCACTGAAAATATTTAAATAAAATATCTCATACTGTCAACCACTGAAAATAAATAAATAAATGTATAACATGCTAAAATATTCAAAACATGCATAAAGACTCAGACGACTATCACGGTCACGGGGTCACTGCCTGTCCGCTCATATGTCCTCGCCGCCGGTGGGTACCACATCCTCCTCTACGTACTCACCTGCACCATACCAGTGTAGTGAGCCTAGAGGCCCGACATGCTAACATAACAAAGGTTTAAAATAATTTAAATCACTTTAATATTAATACATAACATATACATGAATGAGCATGCTTAAAAATATCATGACATAACATAACTTAAATTAACTTAAATATCATAATCATACATAATACATAAACTTTGTTGAGCAAAGTATTTTCTAACATCGCATGGTTGTATCCATAGTGTAACCTTAAATCATACATTAAATACTGATCAGCGTGGAAACCAACGTACGTGACGGTGACGAATCACCTCTTAAATTGACAGTAAACTGCCCTTCAATAGTTCACATATGGGGACGAATCCCCCTCAAATTGTCACACTACTTCAACTTCCAACATAAAAATTATTTTTCTTTTGCTCAACCTTAAACATTAAATCATGCATAAAAATTATTTCATGAATGCATGTACTTAAATAAAATGTGTGTCCTTCATATATATTTAATTTAATTTTTATACTAACATATAAATACTAAAATAACATTCATGCATAAAATAATTAAATATATATTTAGGACACATGCAATTTCTCATGGTTTGTGCTGAACTGCTCGCCCTAACACTCAAGCCCATTTTCTTAAATTCTGGCCCACTAACACTGAGACTGGCACATTAACATACTTAAGCCCAATAATTAATTATTCTAAGCCCACTTAATTAATTAAAGCCCATTAAAACATTCTTGGCCCAATAACATTATATTCCGGCCCAATGGACCCAAAAGCCCAAAGACTGGCCCAATAATTCCCATGGTCTCTCAAGCCCATAAAAATTAGTGGACTAACTTAAATTAATTATTCAAACCCATTAATGAACTTAAATGTAGCCCATTAATTTAATAATTAGCCCTATAAAACACTTAAACTTAATAATTAACTTAAAATTAAAAATACCCGAGCCCAATTAACTTAACCCGGACCCGGACCCAACTAACTTAACCCATGACCCACGGACTTGACCCGGACCACTAACCCGGCCCGGAACCCACTTGGAACCCTAGAACCCGACGCCCCCTACTCCCGTTTTCCCTTCGGCCGCGAGCAGCTCTTGCTACTCGCCTTCTGCCGGCCGGCTCCGGTCGCCCCTGGCCGGAGCATCACCGCCCAGACGTCGCCCACGTCTGGGCGGTCCAAACCAGCCCCTAGCCTTGACCCCATGCTCCCTTATGACAGCACCACAATCATCCTTCCATCAAACCCTAAACTGCACCCCCCCTTGGACCAAAATCGAACCAGCATGCCTCGGCCCTTTTCCAGCCCAAACCGGCCAAACCACACCAACCTAGGGACCCTAAGGAACCCCTTGCAACCTCTGACCAGCAGCCATACAAGTCATGAAGCAAGAAAACGTGAGCATGGAAGAAAAACATGAACAAGGTGCATAACAACCAAAACTAAACAATTTTTCTGAAATTTCCTTGAATAATTCTAATGCATACACACGCACACTATTAACCACTGATATGACACGAAAATTTGAAAAAGAAACATGCCTTGCACCGTTAAAGGAAGAGATAGGAGCGTGTAGAACGAATCCGGGACGACGGGACGATGACAACTTGCTTTGGACCTTCAAAAACGTGGCTATGGAGTCTTCCTTGGCTGTTGGATCGACGAAGAAGATGATGGAGATGGGGGTGAGGCGGCTGATGGAGAGTTTGGGCATAGGGTTGGGTAGTTTTAGGATTAAAAATTTTAAATATAATTACACTACATAATTTACTTAATTAATATACCAAAATATATAATTTAAAACTCCACTTAAAAGATTTAAATCTGATACTAAATCATAAATCTCGAAATATATAATTAAGGGAATTTTAAAAATACTAAAAAGTCATTATTTTGGCTTATTTTGAATAAAAACAGACTCCTAAAATTATATAAAATTAAATACTAAAACTATTGAGGAAATAAAACTCAAAATAATATTTTTGGGCTCTAAAAATTCTCATGAAATAAATTGGATAGAAAGTTGTCATCTCGTCCGTCCACGGTCCCGTCAACGCGATAAAATAATTCAAATACCAATAATTCATAAAAATCACTAATTATGGGTTAAATGCTTAAAAATCAATTAAATCATGCACAAATAATTCACATAAATATTTAACCCATAAATCTAAAATTTTAAATAAATAATTTCCCTAATTATGCATGCGAATTTACGTATTAAAAATACCGGGTGTTACACTATTATATCATAAGATCACATAGGATATCCACATTCGTAGGTGATCAGTGAATTCCCGACTACAATGCACTGGCTCCTACATGTGTCGTAACTGTACCCAATCTCGCCATCTGATGACCCTCTTTGAGTCCGTAAATGAGTCAAAACACAATTTTAGCATATAGAGCCTCAGTGTTGTCTCGGGTCTTAAGGACTAATGGTGTACAACCATAACTACGGACTTATCCAATTGATCAATGATTACCACTTGGGATGTTCGAGGGAGGGTAGTTCAGTGAACTCATTGTATGAGCACCAATGTATATGATTGAACATCTCTATGTCCATACCAATGAAACGTGGTACACAACATCACATATTCTAGTCTCGAGCTCGAGCGATCCTTATCCTTATTATGGACGGCCAAATCGACTAGGAACTTGATTTAAAATATACAGTAATTAAAATATGTATTTCATGATTGTCATCATATGTAAAACCTCATATTTATTTACTATAGTATATTCAAGATCATTATCTATGCAGCTTGCATGGGTATGCAGATAAAGTAAATGCCGAATTGAATAAAATATTAATAATATTAAAATAAAGATTGTTTATTACACTTGAGTCAATAAAATTTCTAGCCAGCAGTTGGCTTGCAGGGCATCTACTCTAACAATCTCTCACTTGCCCTAAAGCCAACTGCTCATGAATTTTAATCACATTGCTTCGCGATGCTTCTCAAACAATGGTCCTGTCAAGGGCTTTATAAGTGAATCAGCAATGTTATCTGTAGAGGCGACTCGCTCGAATGATATATCTATTCTTCCCACAATCTCCCGAACGATGTTGAATTTCCTCAGTATGTGTTTGGATCATTGATGAGACCTTAGTTCTATTGCTTGCGCAATGGCACTAGTGTTGTCACAGTACACCAGGATTGGATCAACTCCGTTAGGAATAATACCCATCTATTGGACAAAATTCCTCATCCAAACTCTCTCTTTGGCTTCAGAAAACGCTGCAATGTATTCGGCTTCAGTGGTGTAATCTGCAACTGTGTCTTGATTGGAACTCTTCCAAGAGACAACAATACCATTGAGCATGAATACAAAACCAGAGGTAGATTTCGAATCATTCATGTCATGCTGGAAGCTAGAATCTGTATAGCCTTCCAATCTCAATTCTTCACCCCCATAAACAATGAACAAATTCTTAGTGCTTCTCGGGTACTTAAGAATATCTTTCACGGCTTCCATAATGGACCAGGGTTCGGCTGATATCTGCTTACAACACTCAAGGAATACGCTACATCAGGGCATGTTGATATCATATCTTACATGATACTTCCAATGGCTGATGCGTAGGGAACACATGTCATCATCTCTATCTCTTTATCATTCTTGGGGCACATTTCTTTAGATAGAATAACACCATAACACATTAGTAAGGATCCTCTCTTAGACTCTTCCATAGAGAATCTCTTTAGTATCATGGGTGATCCTCTCTATCTCTTTATCAATATAAGTGGCTTGGGTGAGCCCCAACATCCTTTCCGATCTATCTATATAGATTTGTATTCCTAATACATAGGGCACTTCACCCATGTCCTTCATGCTGAATTTATTCACCAACCATACTTTAGTCGATTATAGTCCTATATCATTCCCAATGAGAAGGATTTCATCGACATAAAGCACTAGGAATGTCACTGCACTCCCATTAACTTTCTTGTATACACATAGTTCCTCAGGATTTTAAAAAAACCAAACTCTTTGATAGTGCTATCAAATCTAAGATTCCAACTCCTAGATGTCTTCTTGAGAACGTAGATTGATCTCTGAAGTTTGCATACCTTATTCTCACTTCCTACTGATGTGAAACCCTCAGGCTGAGACATATATATTTCTTCTTTAATGTCTCCATTGAGAAATGTTGTTTTCACATCCATTTGCCATATTCCATAGTCATACCATGCAGTTATGGCTAGTAACATTCTAAGGGACTTGAACATAGCAATTGGTGAAAATTTTTCCTCATATTCAACTCCTTGTCTTTGAGTTTAGCCTTTAGCCTCTAGTCTTGATTTGAAGGTCAATACTTTTCCATTCGCTCCAAGTTTTCTCTTGTAAATCCATTTGCATCATATGGTAACAATTCCCTGAGGTGGATCTACTAAATTTCATACTTGGTTCGAATACATGGTGTCCATCTCAGACTGCATGTCTTCAAGACATTTAGATGATTCAGCATCAAATATCGCTTCTTTGAAATTTCTTGGATCATATCCATCACTAGGCTCATCATGGCCTTGCTCATGAAGAAGTGTATATCTTGCAGGAGGTCTGATCACTCTATCAAAACTTCTAGGTACATGTGATTCAACTACTGGTTGTTGGGGATCAGGTTCGACTATTAAATTTGTGGGTGTGTCTCGAATTTCCTCGAGTTCTATCATCTCGCCCTTTCTATCCAATAGAAATTCTTTCTCCAAGAAGGTGGCATTTCTCGCAACAAATACCTTTGTTTCATTGGGATGATATAAATAATAACCAACAGTCCTTTGGATATCCCATGAAGTAACACAAAATGGATCTACTATCCAATTTGTCTCCCAATGTCTGCTTCACGTAAGCAGGACATCCCCATATTCTTAGGTAAGAATATTTGGGAGGTTTTCCCATCCATATCTCATATGGTGTTTTATCAACTGCTTTTGTATGGACATTGTTCAACAATATTGCCGCAGTTTCAAGCGCAAATCCCCAAAATGATACAGACAATTCAGTGAATCTCATCATTGATCGAACCATGTCCATAAAAGTTCGATTGCGACGTTCAGAAACATCATTCAATTGTGGTGTTGCTGGCGGAGTCCACTGTGAGAGAATCTCATTCTCTTTAGATAGTCCAAAAATTCAGTACTAAAGTATTCTCCACCTCGATCAGATCGGACAGTTTTAATACTTTTTCATAATTGTTTCTCTATTTCAGATCTGAATTCTTTGAACTTTTCAAATGCTTCAGACTTGTGTTTCATCAAATACACATACTCATACCTCGAGTAGTCTTCAGTAAAGGTAATTAAGTAGGACTGCCCATATTTAGTGCTAACACTTAGCTGACCACATACGTCTATGTGGATCAAATCCAAAAGACTATATGCACGTTCCACATTCCCTTTAAAGGGAGTCTTGGTTATTTTTTATTTTTAGACAAGATTCACAAGTAAGTAGAGAGTTTATATATCTGATAAGTCAAACATGCCCTCTCCCACTAGCTTGTGCATCCTTCTTCGGGAAATATGACCTAGTCTAGCGTGCCATATATGTGTAGGGTTTTGAATATCTTGTTTTATTTGTTTGTTGTTGTTATCTTTTTGGACATTATTTAATGGAATATTTTTTCAATTTTAAGTTGTAGAGATCATTTTTGTAATTCGTCAGTTCCAATCAAACATTCATTCTTGTGATAATTGCAAACACCTTTATCAAAAACACAAGAATAATCATCTCTATCAAGCATAGAAGTAGAACTAATGTTTTTAACCAAATCAGGAACATATAAAACGTCTCTCAAAATTAACTTAAAATTCATTGTTTAAAACAACGTCTCATATGGTCCTGGAAGCAACCATTTTCTCCTTTACCAAAATCTCATAAAGCTCTCTGACTCTCTAAGCTTCTTGTCATCGTTTGCAGATCATTGCAAAAATTGATAACCAATTTGATATCCAATACCCAAGAAGCATTTATTGAGACGTTAACAAAACACATCCAGAACACTTCTGGATTAGATATTCCTTATAATGTCCATATATTTTTCAGTGGAAATAGATTTGTTCATTTTGTTAGATTTAGTGGGCTTCTTGTAGGTTTCATCGAATGAGGTTGTGCATCATACAAATCTTGCATGTACAAATGAATGTCAACAACATCCACCTTTTCTTCGAACCATCTTTATATTTCTTTTGATATAAAAGTCAGCATATAACACTTAGCTTGCAGATCATAGTTCTACTATTTCTCAAGCATTGTCAGTTCTACAAGACTGACATTGATAATGCGCATCCGTTGGATGGCTTTAGTAAGTTCATATGCGATTCTTTCCGACATTAGAACAATCTTCAAATTTATTTTTCAGTTTTAATTGTTAGTTTTGGTTGAAAATCGTGAATAATAGATTATAATAAATCGATTCAAAATATATACTGAGTATGAAAATAGATAAATATTGCCGACTATTATAAATAATTAAATAAAATATAAAATAAGGAATTTAATTTTATAAATTTTCCTCCCACTATTTTGAAATTTTCACCACCCTCTGATGAAAACGGTAAATCATATTTCCTTAGTGAGCACGTGGAGTCCAATTAGATAACCATGATCCCGAATAATTGATAATTGTGTTTCATATGCATATTTTTGTGATTGTTTTGCATGAATTCATATGTTATTGTTGTAGTTTTGTTTAATTTTAGCATGTTTAAGGAATTTGTCTGCATAATACTCTTCTTGGTCCATTTTTTATGAAAACTCGAAAAAATCATGATTTTTGGACAGAGTAGCACTAGCTCGAGCGAGGCCGTGAGAACAAAACATTTTCCAGAAGTTCACTCACTCGAGCGGATCTGGTGCTCGCTCGAGCGAGAGATGAGAGATCGTCGAGACAGAAAGTGTGTCGCTCGAGCAAGACTTGTGATCGCTTGAGTGAGCGAGACGGGCCACAATTCCTTCGAAGCAGAAAGTTTCTCGCTCAAGCAAGACTTGTGCTCGCTTGAGCGAGTGGAGCGTACAGAGTTTTTTAAATATAAAATTCTTGCTGGGATTGGATGCTATATTTTGAAGACCCTTGGCCATATAAATAAGAACCCATCCATCAGAATAAGGGTTACACAGCGCGTTTGAAGGCAAGAGGCGGCTGATCATCATCTTCCATTCTACCTTTCTTCTTTTCTTTTTATTTTTGATTTTCAGTTGATGTTTTGGATTAAAAACTCTTGTTTATGAATCATGTTAAACTTTGAGTAGTTTTTCTCTTTCGATCAAGGCCACATGGTTGGTACAGAAAATTTATGTAGAAAACTTGAATGTTTATTTAAGAATTTTCAGACTTGATTTTATTTTATTGATTATCGAATTTATATTTGTCTTGTGAATGATCTGGCCAGTTATTTGCTTGCATGTTAATCGATTCCAAGTAGACATAGGAGTTTTTGATTTTGATCACTTTTATAATCAACATGTTGTAAAACCGACTAGAAATAGAATTCGGTTTCAATGTGCGGTTTAGGTGTTTACTGAATTTTTACATTTATTCATGCATTCAAATTTGATTAGAATTACAAAAGATTAATCCGTTAATATTTGAATAGGTTTGATTGTTCTAGAAATAGTACTTTGAGCAAATTAGGAGAATTTCTGTGAATTAAGATTAATTCTGAGTCTTGAATCAACTACTTGTTACATAATATGTCTGGTACCTACGTGAGTCCTTGATCGAATTTTTTCCCTATCGAATTTAATCCAAAAATCTCTGCTGTGTTTGAGTTGAATTTTATTTGCAATTTAATTTCTTAATTTAAAATCTGAAATCACTCTTTTTTATTAGTCTAGATTAAGTAGAAATAATTATATTCTGATAGTCATATTTATACAGTCTCTGTAGGTTCGACATCTGATTCTATTCACTATCTATAACTTGACCTGGTACGCTTTCCAGTTGATTTTAATCACACCGATTTTAGCGGCCAAGTTTTTGGCACCGTTGCTGGGGACTGTTTGATATCATATTTTTTATTTCGCTTGAGATTAGAATTTTTTTATTTTCTTAAATTCTGAATTTTATTTCTTGGTAATTTTCAGGTACTATCTGTTGTGCATGCATAGCATTCGATCCAGGGAGCTATTACCACTTGATTTTGAGATCGAACGCACGCTCAGCAGAATCCGAAAGGCCAAGAGATCTATCAATCTTGAACTTGAAACAGAATCTGAATCAGAAGAAATGGAAGACAACAGAACTATTCTAGACATCATTCGTCCACCTACTGAAGGCTATGGATATAGCATCGTTCACCCTACTGTGGAGGAAAATAATTTTTAATTGAAGCCTTCAATCATTCAGATGATTCAGTTGCAAGAAAGATTCGGGGGCACATCTGTGGAAGACCCCTACGCTTATCTGGAGCGTTTTCTGTTGATCTGCGACACTTTCAAGGTTAATGGGGTAACATTTGATGCAGTGCGACTGCGGTAATTCACATTCTCTCTGCAAGGAGAAGCTGTTGAATGGCTAGATGAATTGCCTGCGGGTTCTATCACTACATGGAACCAACTTGTTCAGACTTTTTTGAACAAGTATTTCCCTCCCACGAAGATGGCAAAACTATTTTCTGACATCATCTCATTCACGCAGAAGGAAGCTGAATCTCTACATGCGGCATGGACCAGATTTAAAAAGATGTTGAGGATGTGTCCTCAACATAATCTCACTCAGAGCCGGCAGACTCAGACTTTCTACAATGAGGCTGATCAATCTGTTCGATCCACGTTGGATGCTGCTGCTAATGGAAGCCTATTCAGGAAGACACCAGCAGAGGCATGGGAGATCATTGGAAACATGGCTGAAAACAACATTGGATGACCATATGTGAAGAAGGAGAAAAAGTCTGGAGTACTGGAAGTCGATGCACTAACACACTAAATGCCAAAATCGATGCTCTTACTCATCAGATGGCAATTATGTAGACATCTCCAGCCAATCAAGTGCAAGCTCAGCACCCCGAGGAACAACAAGTATTTGAGATTGATGCCGCTAACTTCATGGGAAATCAAGGGAGACAGCCGTATAATCCTACAACAATTCCTATAATCCAGGCTGGAAGAATCATCCAAACTTCTTGTGGAAACCTGCAGGTCCTACTGCATGTTGGAAAACGGTGATCAAATCAATCAGAATTGATACCTGGTGCAGCGGAAGTTTTTAAAAATTTTATATGGAACAATTCCATATCATGGGTATCAAAACTTTACGATTAAATTGTGCGTGTAAAAATTAAATAACAATTATAAATTTTTACCTTGAAATCTTGAAACGAGATTACGGACACCAACAGATTACTCTGCTCTTGTTGTATATCCCAGGAACTGATGGACGAACAATTCTTCAATCAGGTCCACGAACAGAAGTTTAATCCCTCTGATAGATTGCACTAGAAAATCTATCAGAAGTTTCTACGAAGAGAATTAACGAATTTGATCCGTTAAACCAGACTGCAAATTCAAAATTCACAGGCTGGAATTTTCGAGCAGAGAGGGAGAGGGGCGGCGGCCACAGTAGGAAAAAACTAGGGTTTTCGAAAAATATTTTGTGACCTCTGTTGTGTAATTTCTGTACTGCAATAACTTATTTATAATGTGGGCTGCTAACAGCTTAGGGCCCATTAGTCATAAGTTCAAGCCTGACAAGCAAAGCCCGCATGTTCAGAAATTAATATAAAATTCATCGTGACTCAGATTGATAAACCAATTTCACCAATGTGCACAGAAACCATTTCTGCATCTTTTAAAGTCAAGATAAATTTTTTGAATCCGAATTCAGTGATTTCCAAAAATGCCCATCCCTATGTCATTTTAGGAAATCTTACTCCTCTACTCTGATATAAGAAGTCCCACTTATTTATTCACTAAATTTAACTCTTTAAATTTAATTATCTCAACGGGGATTAAAAATCCATTACTTGTGTGACCCTCAATGGTTCAGGGATACAGCTAGCCGTGGGCTCACAACTCCTTGTGACTAGGAACAACAATTTCCGACTTACCCATCGAATCATGGTAAGAGCGCCTAGCAACATCGCCCCATGATTCCCTAGGTATCACTGATAGTGCCTGCAAGAACCAATAGATTTTAGTTAGCGTACAGTACGGTCCCTTCATCCATATATCCCGATCGAATCAACAACCATTGGTAAATCGAGAGTCGTTCGAGATTCGATAACTATGCAATGCATCTTGAAGATCAAATAGTGACATCGCATGTGCTACTAAGAAACCATTTCTTAAAACACATCATGTACTCTGGCCAGAGATTCGTCACACTAATATCTCCTCAGATTGCATAGGATATCCACACTATCAAGTATGTGGTGAATCCTTGACAACAAAGCATCGACTCCTATATGTGTCGTAACTGTACCCAATCCCGACACCTGATGACCCCAATAGAGTCGGTAAACGAGTCAAAGCACAGTACTAGCATATAGAGTCTCAATGATGTTTCAAGTAGTAAGGACTAATGGTGTACAACCAAAACCGCGGACTTTATCCACTCGATAAGTGATAACCACTTGGAAAGTCCGGATAGGGTAGTTCGATCATTCATTGTATGAATATCCATTTGCATGCTTTGAACATCTCTATGTTTCATACCAATGAAACGTGGTACTCGGCATCGCAAATGCTAGTCTCAATCTCGAGCGATCCTTATCCTTATTAACGGACGGCTCAATCGACTAGGAACTGTTTAGAATATACAGTGACTATAAGATGTGTTTCATGATAGCCATCCCCATGTGCCACCACATCTTACATACACTATAGTATATTCAAGGTCTTCATCTAAACATCTTATAGTATGTCACAACATAATAATATGATAAAATATAAAGTAAATGCCATTATAAAAGTGTAAATTATATTAAACAAAAGATTGTTTATACATAGAGTCATAAAAGCCCTTAGCCACAAGTTGGCTCACCGGGCACCCACTCTTTCAATCTCCCACTTGCCCTAAAGCCAACTAGTCATACTACGCAGTCCCATTGCTTCGCGATGTTTGTCAAATAATGGTCCTGGCAAGAGCTTAGTAAGTGGATCAGCGATATTGTCTGCAGAGGCCACTCTCTCGACAGTGATGTCTCCTCTTTCCACGATCTCCCGGATGATGTGGTATTTCCTCAGTACGTGTTTGGATCTTTGATGAGACCTTGGTTCCTTTGCCTGAGCAACGGCACCCGTGTTGTCACAGTACACCGGGACTGGACCAACAACTTCAGGAATGACGCCCAACTCTTGGACGAAATTCCTTATCCAAACGGCCT
Organism: Henckelia pumila; assembly: GCF_033568475.1. NCBI lineage: Eukaryota > Viridiplantae > Streptophyta > Magnoliopsida > Lamiales > Gesneriaceae > Henckelia > Henckelia pumila. The sequence continues at coordinate 147,299,065 of NC_133120.1, forward strand.
CTTTAGCAGCAGCTGATGCCGCAATGTATTCTGCCTCAGTGGTGGAATCCGTTGTGGTGTCCTGCTTGGAACTCTTCCAAGAGACAGCACCGCCATTGAGCATGAACACAAATCCAGAGGTTGACTTCGAGTCATCCACGTCACTATGGAAGCTAGAGTCGGTATAGCCTTCCAATTTCAGTTCTCTTCCTCCATATACCATGAACATATTCTTAGTCCTTCGTAAGTACTTAAGAATGTCCTTCACGGCTTTCCAATGCATTTGACCGGGATTAGCTTGATATCTGCTCGTGACACTCAGAGCAAATGCTACATCCGGTCTGGTAGATATCATCCCATACATGATACTACCTATGGCTGACACATATGGTACATGTGTCATTTTCTCTATCTCTTCATCAGTCTTGGGACACATGGACTTGGATAGAGAAACTCCATGACACATAGGTAGATGTCCTCTCTTGGACTCATCCATTGAAAACCTTTTCAATATGGTGTCGATGTAGGTTGCTTGAGTGAGTCCTATCATTCTCTTAGATCTATCTATATAGATCTGTATCCCTAGAATATAGGATGCCTCACCCAAATCCTTCATCGAGAATCTACCTGATAACCATATCTTTGTTGACTGCAACATCCATACATCATTCCCAATGAGTAAGATGTCATCAATATAAAGTACTAAGAATGTTACAGCATCCTTAACTACTTTCTTGTACACGCACGGTTCCTCCGGGTTCTTGATGAAACCAAAATCCTTTATTGTTTCATCAAATTTCTGGTTCCAACTTCTTGATGCTTGTTTGAGACCATAGATAGATCTCTGAAGCTTGCATACCTTATGCTCGCTTCCCATGGATGTGTATCCCTCAGGCTGCGTCATATAGATCTCTTCCTTAATGTTTCCATTAAGAAATGCAGTCTTCACATCCATTTGCCATATCTCATAGTCATACCAAGAAGCTATGACAATAAGGATTCTTATGGACTTGAACATTTCAACTGGTGAAAAGGTTTCATCATAGTCAACTCCTTGTCTTTGAGTATAACCTTTCGCCACCAATCGTGCCTTGTAGGTCAATACCTTACCATCAGGCCCAAGCTTTCTCTTATAGATCCATTTACACCCTATTGGAACAATTCCATCGGGAGGATCTAGTAAAGTCCAAACTTGGTTTGTATGCATCGAATCTATTTCCGACTGCATAGCTTCAAGCCATAAATTTGAATCCGCATCAGAAATTGCTTCCTTGAAGTTTCTTGGATCACATCCAACGTCGGGTACATCTTGATCCCCTTCAAGAAGAAGACCATATCGAATAGGAGGTCTAGAAGTCCTCTCGGATCTTCTAGGTATAGCCATGTCCATCAATGCTTCCTGAGGTGTAGGATCATTATTTTGTATTTCGGGTTCTTCTCGAATTTCTTCGAGTTCCATCATCTCGCCTTTCTTATCCAATAAGAACTCCTTCTCCAAGAAGGTGGCATTCCTTGAAACAAACACTTTTGTTTCAGTAGGATGATATAAATAATATCCGATTGAATTCTTCGGATACCCTACAAAATAACATAAGGTGGATCGACTATCCAACTTATCTCCCACTGTCTGCTTCACGTAAGCAGGGCATCCCCAAATCCTCAAGTACGAATACTTAGGAGCTTTGCCATTCCATAACTCGTATGGTGTTTTGTCCACTACTTTGGTGTGGACGTTGTTCAACAACAATACCGCCGTTTCAAGCGCGTAGCCCCAAAACGAAGGTGGAAGCTCAGTGAAGCTCATCATGGATCGAACCATGTCCAACAAAGTTCGATTACGACGCTCCGATACACCATTCAGTTGAGGTGTCATAGGAGGAGTCCACTGAGAGAGAATTCCATTCTCTTTCAGATAGTCCAAAAACTCGGTACTTAAGTATTCTCCACCTCGATCCGATCGAAGTGCTTTAATACTTTTACCTAGCTTGTTTTCTACTTCAGCCTTGAATTCTTTGAACTTTTCAAATGCTTCAGACTTATATTTCATTAAATATAAATACCCATACCTAGAATAATCATCAGTAAAGGTAATGAAGTAGGTGTGGCCAAATTGAGTACCAATTCTAAATGGACCACAAACATCTGTATGGATCAAATCCAACAGATTTTGACTACGCTCAGGTTTCCCCTTAAAAGGAGATTTAGTCATTTTTCCTTTCAGGCAGGACTCACAAGTAGGTAGAGAGTTAATATCAGACATATCAAACATGCCCTCTCCCACTAGCTTGTTCATCCTCCTTGAGGAAATATGACCTAGCCTAGCATTCCAAAGGTTTGCCGGGTTTTGACTATCGATTTTCCTTTTGTTCATTGTTACCGGTTTATCAACATAATTTATTGGAACGTCATTTAATTTTAAGTTATATAGATCGTTTTCAAGTTGTCCATTTCCAATCAAACATTCATTCTTGTAAATATTGCAAATCTCATTCACAAAATTGAAAGAAAAACCATCTCTATCAAGCATAGAAACAGAAATAATGTTTTTAATCAAATCTGGAACAAATAAAACATCTCTCAAAAGTAACTTAAAATCGTTCTGCAAAATTAAATAAACATCTCTCACAGCTTTAGCTTCAACTCTAGAACCATTTCTGAGCCTCAGCTGGGTCTCACCCATTCTAAGCTTGCGACTTCTTGTTATCACCTGCAAATCATTGCAAATGTGAGATCCACATCCGGTATCCAATACCCAAGAAGTAGTATTAAGTGAAACATTTATTTCAATATAGAACATACCCTTCGCAGTTCGCAACTGCTCTAGATATTCCTTGTAGTTACGTTTCCAATGACCGGGTTTCCTGCAGTGATGGCAAACATCCTTGGACTTTTCCATGTTTGAAGCCTTTGTCTTGTTCTTCTTCTCGGGTCCGGTTTTCTTGGGTGGGGCAGAACGTTTCTTACCCTTTGTACTTGGCCTCTTCTTAGCTGAAGAAGAGGAGCCCACCAAGAGAACTGGTTTATCCTTCTTTAAAGTGGCTTCATATGTTACAAGCATATTGACCATTTCTTCAAGGGAGGCCTCTATCTTGTTCATATTGAAATTCACCACAAATCCGTCAAACGAAGAAGGAAGAGAGAGAAGTAATAAGTCCACATTGAGTTCATGCTCCAACACCAAATCAAGCGTTACCAACTTCTGTATGAGCCAAATCACTCGTACCCCATGATCACGGACCGAAGTCCCTTCACGCATGCGACACGTCATTAGCTCTTTTACAGTAGCGAACCTTTCAACTCTCGATTGAGCCCCAAAAAGTTCCTTGAGTTGTACGTGAATGTCAGCAGCATTCACGGTATCCTTAAATCGCCTCTGGAGTTCATCAGACATCAAAGCTTGCATATAGCATTTGGCCTTGATATCATGGTCCCACCATGTATCAAGTTTGGCCAACTCTTCCGGACTTATGTCAGCTGGTGCTTCCTTCGGAGGAGATTTTTCTAACACGTAGAGCATCTTCTCCGAGGTCAAGACAATCTTCAACTTACGGAACCATTCCGTATAGTTTGCGCCAGTCAGTTTATTTTGTTCGAGAATAGAGAATAGTGGATTGCGCGAATTCATCTTAATGAAATACTGAAAAGAAACAGACAATAATCAGTGATTGTTTAATTAATTTACTAAGACATAAAATAGGCGAAATTTATTTTATGAATCTCACTCCCACTATTTTAACGATTTCACTACCCTCTAGTGAAAGCGGGAAACTGTTTTTCTTAGTGGGAACATGGAGTCCAATTGACAAACTATGGTCCCGAATAATATCAGCCAACCATAATTTGTCTCATCATTTAAAAATTTGTAAGCTTGCGGGATTCATACAATTTAGTCTAAAACATGCATACAACGATAATATCATATATTATATAGGATGATCGATTCCATTTCTAATCGACCCGTGGTTGCCAATCACGAGTCTAAGTCCAATCCTAGGTAATATGCAGGTATGCAATGCAATCCTATTACATTGAGCTTCCAATTTACATTTCTTCTGTTTTTATTGTCTGTTGGGCCACCTCCGTCTTCAAATCTTCATCTCCCAATAAGTCTAATGTATTTACTATAAATAACTATGACAAGTAGGGGATACATTTTAAGGGGTGGGAACGGGCCATAAACCAGGCCCACTTTTATTACATATGACAATTCATATTGGGCCATAAACCAGGCTCATTAATAAATCCAACAACAATAAAAACAAATGTAAATTCCCTAACATACACCTACAAAATTGGTCATGGCAATCGATCATCCTTATCCAATAATATTTAATTCAAAATTAATTTATTGGATAACATGCAATGGCAATTAAATTTAAAAAGGATAAAATCATATTCCATATATAAAATCTTATTTTACATACAAAATCATATTTTATCTTTTAATCAAATAAAATCATATTTTACATATAAAATCCAATTTTATACATAAAATCATATTTTACTCAATATTTCCATAAGATCATATCTTATCATCAATTGTACCAAAAATAATTAATTTCATAAAATCTGATTTAACGGATAAAATCTATAAATTTTCCAAAATTTCAAATTTATCCAAAAATCAATTTTAAAATTTTCGGACTCGAACAATTCGATCCGACGCCTCGTGGACCAATCAAAAACAATTTTCGATCGGACCAAAAATAGAATTTTAACATATTAAAATTTTAATTAAAAAATAAAAATTAATTTTCCCGGGCCGCTCGGGACGATCCCGGGCAGCCCGTCGCTGCCCCTTGGGCAGCGACGATCGCTGCCCTGCGCAGCGACAATCGCTGCCCCGGGTTGCCCATTAATTTTTAAATTTTTAAAAATCTTTTGTTTCAAAAAACGAGGCTTAAAAAATTTTTGTACAATCGATTAATTTAATCGCTTGATCTGAGCAACCTGGCTCTGATACCACTGTTGGAAAACGGTGATCAGATCAATCAGAATTGATACCCGGTGCAGCGGAAGTTTTTAAAAATTTTATATGGAACAATTCCATATCATGGGTATCAAAACTTTACGATTAAATTGTGCGTGTAAAAATTAAATAACAATTATAAATTTTTACCTTGAAATCTCGAAACGAGATTATGGACACCAACAGATTACTCTGCTCTTGTTGTATATCCCAGGAACTGATGGCGAACAATTCTTCAATCAGGTCCACGAACAGAAGTTTAATCCCTCTGATAGATTGCACTAGAAAATCTATCAGAAGTTTCTACGAAGAGAATTAACGAATTTGATCCATTAAACCAGAATGCAAATTCAAAATTCATAGGCTGGAATTTTTGAGCAGAGAGGGAGAGGGGCGGCGGCCACAGTAGGAAAAAACTAGGGTTTTCGAAAAATATTTTGTGACCTCTGTTGTGTAATTTCTGTACTGCAATAACTTATTTATAATGTGGGCTGCTAACAGCTTAGGGCCCATTAGTCATAAGTTCAAGCCTGACAAGCAAAGCCCGCATGTTCAGAAATTAATATAAAATTCATCGTGACTCAGATTGATAAACCAATTTCACCAATGTGCACAGAAACCATTTCTGCATCTTTTAAAGTCAAGATAAATTTTCTGAATCCGAATTCAGTTATTTCCAAAAATGCCCATCCCTATGTCATTTTAGGAAATCTTACTCCTCTACTCTGATATAAGAAGTCCCACTTCTTTATTCACTAAATTTAACTCTTTAAATTTAATTATCTCAACGGGGATTAAAAATCCATTACTTGTGTGACCCTCAATGGTTCAGGGATACAGCTAGCCGTGGGCTCACAACTCCTTGTGACTCGGAACAACAATTTCCGACTTACCCATCGAATCATGGTAAGAGCGCCTAGCAACATCGCCCCATGATTCCCTAGGTATCACTGATAGTGCCTGCAAGAACCAATAGATTTTAGTTAGCGTACAGTACGGTCCCTTCATTCATATATCCCGATCGAATCAACAACCATTGGTAAATCGAGAGTCGTTCGAGATTCGATAACTATGCAATGCATTTTGAAGATCAAATAGTGACATCGCATGTGCTACTAAGAAACCATTTCTTAAAACACATCATGTACTCTGGCCAGAGATTCGTCACACTAATATCTCCTCAGATTGCATAGGATATCCAAACTATCAAGTATGTGGTGAATCCTTGACAACAAAGCATCGACTCCTATATGTGTCGTAACTGTACCCAATCCCGACACCTGATGACCCCAATAGAGTCGGTAAACGAGTCAATGCACAGTACTAGCATATAGAGTCTCAATGATGTTTCAAGTAGTAAGGACTAATGGTGTACAACCAAAACCGCGGACTTTATCCACTCGATAAGTGATAACCACTTGGAAAGTCCGGATAGGGTAGTTCGATCATTCATCGTATGAATATCCATTTGCATGCTTTGAACATCTCTATGTTCCATACCAATGAAACGTGGTACTCGGCATCGCAAATGCTAGTCTCAATCTCGAGCGATCCTTATCCTTATTAACGGACGGCTCAATCGACTAGGAACTGTTTAGAATATACAGTGACTATAAGATGTGTTTCATGATAGTCATCCCCATGTGCCACCACATCTTACATACACTATAGTATATTCAAGGTCTTCATCTAAACATCTTATAGTATGTCACAACATAATAATATGATAAAAGATAAAGTAAATGCCATTATAAAAGTGTAAATTATATTTGACAAAAGATTGTTTATACATAGAGTCATAAAAACCCTTAGTTACAAGTTGGCTCACCGGGCACCCACTCTTTCACTGCCAATACATCCAAGCCAGTGGAGAAGAAGCCATCCTTTGAAAAAATCATGATGAAATATGTAGCGGGTACTGAGACTCACCTGCAGAATCAGGAGGAAATGATGCAGAGGTTGGAAACACATATGGCTCAGATAGAGACGCAATTGTCAACCAGGCCAGAAGGGTCGTTACGCAGAAATACATTCACAAATCCAAGGGAGGTGAATGCAATTATGGTGGTTACAATGACACAGCATGAGGAGCTAGAGAATAGCGACAATGGGAATAAAGTGGAGAGGACAAAAACTTCAGGAGTCAAGGAGGACACGCATAGTGCGTGTAGTAGCCCGAACCCTAATTGAGTAATTAAGGATTTATGCTAATTAAATAAATTGGGGATTGGACGGATCGGAAGCTCCGAAGGGACGATCGGAAGCTCCGATCGGGATCGGAAGCTCCGATGAGGATCGGAGGCACCGATGATATTACGTCATCCATGACGTGTGGCTGGATCGGAAGCTCCGATCAGGACCGGAGGCTCCGATCACCCCTATCCGAAGTCAACAAATGATATTTTGACACGTGGCAGATCAGGATCTTCGGAAGCTCCGATGGCAGGATCGGACGTTCCGATCGAAGTTCGGACGTTCCGATCGAGGATCGGAGGCTCCGATCGTTGTCTATAAATAAAAGGCCGAGACTTCATTTCTCCTTGCCAATTCCGGATTTCCTCTCTATTTCTAGTCATATTCGAGTTGTTCTAGCCTTCCTAGGCTTGAACCGGGAGTCGTTTAGGCGTTCGGTAGTCGTAGCGGAGTTGTGCCCAAGTTCTGGAGGCATCGACATCAAAGGGCTAACGACGGACGAAGGTATAACTTTTGCTTCCTATAAATATTTAGGAGTATGCAATAGCTTAGTTAAGGCTTTTAGAGCACTGTAATGATAGTAGTATCATTTCGCTGTGTAGGCGGACTTTAGGCTTGGACTTAGAGCTGGTAGTGCCTACCTGGTATTTGAGGTACGAAAGTACTGTTCGAGATATCCTGACTGAGTATGCATGTATTATATGACTGCATGATTTATATGCCATGATATTATGCTGCATTCATTTGCATCTTGCTGTATCTCCTTCGAGATGTCTGTAGTAGGGTTGTACCCTATCCTGTTAGTGGATGGACTTCCATCGATTTGGGTCCGGCGTATCCACAGTTATCTCGGTATGGGAGCCACCTCCTGAAGCGACGGCACAGCGTGCTACATACCAGGGCCCGGTCTGTCTTTGTTATCTGATCTTTGACCTCGAGTCTATAGGGAGTTCACTTTGCATGCATGTATACTCATACTCTCGCACTGAGCATTTTATGCTCACGTCTCGTACTCTGTATTTTCTGGACACCCTATTCCATGGGGCAGGTTTGCGATTGGACGAGGAGGGTGGATCCAGGAGGGGCTAGTCAGTGGTTGGCCAGCTGGAGCTTCGTCTAGGTTTTATTACTGTTGTTTGGGTTTATACAGCTATTCGATTTGGTTGTATATTTTGGATAATTACAGATTCCTTTACTTGGGATTGTATAATGTTATTGGTTTCCGCAGTTTTATTCTGATATCTGTTTTATTAAGTTAATTTCATGCCTAAGTTCTGTTTAGTAGGTGATCCGGGTATGGGTCACTACATTTATGGTATCAGAGCATGCAAAAGATTTCTTGGGATTTAGTCTCATCTTGAGGTATTTTTGTAGATGTCAAATCGTGACGACCAGAGTTCTCATGGCAGTGTTGGTGGGCGTTGGGGTGATGCCGACCGGGAGCCTCATCGAGAACGGCGTCATCGTCACCATGACGACGAGCGTTTCACTGTGCGTCGATTCTTAGCTATGGGTCCTAAGCCCTTAGTTGGAGGTGAGTCTCCGGAGGATGCGGAGAACTGGTTAGACCGCATGGAGACGACTTTTCAGACTTTCCAGTGCACCGATGAGCAGAAGGTGGAGACCCTTGGCTATCTTCTGGATGGGCGTGCGCGTAGGTGGTGGAGGTTTACTTCTGCACCTTTTGTTGCGGCGAGAGGAGTGGCCACCTGGGCCGAGTTCCGCACAGCTTTCCAAAAGCGGTATTTTCCTCCTGCACTCCGACAGTCGAAGGCAGGCGAGCTACTGAGTCTGCGACAGGGAACCATGTCTATCGATGAGTATCAGCAGAGGTTCTTTGATCTGCTATCCTATTGCCCCGAGATTGCTGATAGCTCAGAGATGAAGTATAATCTGTTCCTTCAGGGCCTTAACCCTGAGATCCATGACCGTGTGGCGGTTGGTGACGACATGTCCTACGAGGGTTTGGTGAGCCGTTGTCATCAGGCAGAGGACAGCATTCGGCGGAACAGGTCTTTCTCTCAGTCGAGACCTGCTAGTTCTTTGGGTCCCCGTGCCCAAACTTTCAAGAAGTCTGGATCTTCTTCTTCCTCTGGTTCGGGAGGTGTTGTCCGTTTCGGTAAAAAGGACAAGTGTGATCACTGTGGGAAGAACCATCCATCCGACAAGTGCCGCAGAGCTTCTGGAGCTTGTTTCCGTTGTGGAGAGACTGGTCATATCCGGAGGGATTGTCCACTGTCTGGGGGAGGCGGTTCTGGTTCTGGTTCAGGATCGGGTTCTCAGGCTACCGTACAGCAGAGGTTGCAGGGACAGTCTGCTGGGAGTTCTCATTTGAGGCCACGAGCTTCTGGCCAGGTGTTTGCCCTGAGACATGATCAGGCTGTGGAGGAGAATGAGAAAGTCATCGCAGGTACATTTATGCTTTATGGTATACCTGCTCTTGTACTTATTGACACTGGTGCATCTCATTCCTTCATTTCTGCACGTTTTGTTAAGAGGCATAAGTTACCATGCATTGCCCTAGACGTAGTGATGTCTGTTTCTACTCCGACGGGCCAATCTGCTTTGGCTAAGCGTCTAGTGATGGGTTGCCCTTTAGAGTTCGAAGGGAACATTCTGTTAGCGAATCTCATGGTCCTGGCGATGGACGACTTTGATTGCATTCTGGGAATAGATGTGCTGACTACCTATCGAGCTTCAGTGGACTGCTATCAGAGATTAGTACGCTTTCATCCGGAAGAGAGTGAGAGTTGGTTTTTCTATGGTGAGGGAGCGCGACCCCCGATGCCTTTGATATCAGCTTTGAGAGCCTGTCGAGCTCTAGAGTCTGGCGGGGAAGGCTACCTTATCTATGCAGTTGATTTGTCCGCTGAGAGTATTGGGATAGAGAGCATTCCTGTTGTGGATGAATTTCCAGATGTGTTTCCTGATGAGATTCCGGGTTTTCCTCCTGCTAGGGAAGTCGAGTTTGGCATAGAGTTGATGCCGGGTACTTCGCCTATTTCTAGAGCACCGTATCGTCTGGCTCCGTCAGAGATGCGTGAGTTGAAGAATCAGCCACAGGATCTTTTGGACAAGGGGTACATTCGTCCTAGTGTATCTCCTTGGGGAGCTCCTGTTCTCTTCGTGAAGAAGAAGGATGGGTCGATGCGGCTGTGCATTGACTATCGGCAGCTGAATCGAGTCACTGTGAAGAACAAGTATCCGTTGCCTCGTGTTGATGACTTGTTTGACCAGCTGCAGGTCACATCAATTTACTCCAAGATTGACTTGAGATCTGGGTATCATCAGTTGAGAGTCCGTGATCAGGACGTAGCCAAGACTGCATTTCGTACTCGCTATGGGCATTACGAGTTCCTAGTGATGCCATTTGGTTTGACCAATGCTCCGGCTATATTCATGGATTTGATGAACCGTGTCTTCAGGGAGTATTTGGACAAGTTTGTCGTGGTCTTTATTGACGACATCTTGGTGTATTCGCGTAATACGGAAGAGCATGTTTCTCACTTGCGGTTGGTACTACAGACTCTTCGAGATGAGCAATTGTACGCCAAGCTGAGCAAGTGTGAGTTCTGGATGGATAGAGTGGTTTTTCTTGGCCATATCATATCCAGGGAAGGGATTTCTGTTGATCCAAGCAAGATTGAAGCGGTACTTAATTGGTCGCGTCTGACGACAGTTGCTGAGATCCGTAGTTTTCTGGGTCTAGCAGGGTATTATCGTCGCTTCATTCTGAACTTCTCTCAGTTAGCTCGACCGTTGACGCAGCTTACCCGCAAGGGTGTGGATTTTGAGTGGTCCTCCGAGTGTGAGGAGAATTTCCGTGAGCTTCGACGGCGGTTGACTTCTGCGCCGGTGTTAGCATTACCGTCAGGATCTGGAGGGTATGTAGTTTACACGGATGCTTCTCTTCAGGGGTTAGGTTGTGTCCTGACTCAGAATGGGCATGTGATCGCATACGCTTCTAGACAGCTGAAGCTTCACGAGGACAACTACCCAGTCCATGATTTGGAGTTGGCAGCCATTGTGTTCGCTTTGAAGATCTGGCGTCATTATCTGTATGGCGAGAAATTTGAGATCTTCACCGACCATAAGAGTCTCAAGTATTTGTTCACTCAGGCGGAGTTGAACATGAGGCAGAGACGTTGGATGGACTTGCTTAAGGACTATGATTGCGAGATTAAGTACCATCCGGGAGCTGCTAATCTCACCGCTGATGCTTTGAGTCGCAAGGTGCGACTATCCGCACTTCAGACTTGTTCGATGTCTAGTGCGATCAGTGACTGTTGTACTTCAGGTTATACCTTCAAGCATAAGAAAGGTATGCAAAGTATCCAGATGTTTGCGATATTATCTGAGCCAGCCTTGTATTCGCGGATCCGAGATGCTCAGATGTTTGATTCAAAGACCCAGCGTTTAGCTCGTCTAGCTAACGAGGGTAGCTCGTCTGGATTTCATTATCAGTCAGATGGCTTTCTGTGTTTGTCTGGTAGGCTTGTGATTCCACAGGATGAAGAGTTGCGAGAGGAGATTTTATCTCAGGCACATCGCACTAAGTTGAGTATTCATCCTGGGAGCAACAAGATGTACAAGGATCTACGTACTCGTTTCTGGTGGAAGGGAATGAAACGCAGTGTTTATCAGTTTGTTTCGAGATGTTTGGTGTGTCAACAGGTCAAGGCAGAGCACCGACGACCTGGAGGATTGCTTCACAGTCTGCCTATTCCTGAATGGAAATGGGAGTTTATCACTATGGACTTTGTGACCCATTTGCCGGTATCCCCGAGGAACTGTGATGCTATCTGGGTTGTGGTGGACCGACTCACCAAGTCAGCGCATTTCATTGCCTATAGCCGGGAGTACAATGTGGATCGTATGGCTCGGTTGTACATTCAGGAGATCGTTCGACTTCATGGAGTGCCTGTGAGCATTGTCAGCGATCGGGACCCCAGGTTTACTTCTAGATTCTGGGGGAGTGTTCAGCGTGCGATGGGTACTACTCTCAGTTTGAGTACAGCCTATCATCCAGAGACTTATGGTCAGTCAGAGCGCACTATCCGTACGTTAGAGGATATGCTTAGAGCGTGCGTCTTGGATTTTGGTTCAGCCTGGCAGGATCATTTGCCGTTGATCGAGTTCGCTTACAACAACAGCTATCACACTAGTATTGGGATGGCACCTTTTGAGGCGTTGTATGGGCGACGTTGTCGTACTCCACTCTTCTGGGAAGAAGTAGGGGAGAGACAGGCTGAAGGACCGGAGTTTATCCAGCAGGCGATAGACATTGTTGATCAGATCAAGAAACGGATTAAGACTGCACAGGATCGTCAGGCCAGTTATGCTAATATCAAGCGTAGGCCTTTGCAGTTCGAGGTCGGGGAGAAAGTGTTTCTGAGAGTGTCACCTTTCCGCAAGATTCTCAGATTTGGCCTTAAGGGCAAGTTGTCTCCCAGATTTATCGGTTCGTTTGAGATCTTAGAGAGCATTGGCGATTTGGCTTATCGACTAGCTTTGCCACCGCATCTATCCAGCATTCACGACGTGTTCCACGTATCTCTGTTGCGACGGTATGTGGCGGATGAATCTCATATTCTGTAGCGGTCTGAGGTTCAGGTAGACAAGGATTTGACTTATGTTGAGAAACCTCTTCGTATCCTGGATTATAAGGATAAGGTTTTACGGAACAAAGTCATTCCTTTGGTTTTAGTTCAGTGGCAGCGCCGAGGCACTGAGGAAGCTACTTGGGAGCTTGAGGACAGGATGCGTAAAGACCATCCTGAGTTGTTTTGATTTCATTCTTTAAGTTGTATTCAGTTGCAAACTCTGTAAACGTTTGATTGAATAAAGAATGTTTCTGATTTCTGTATTTGCATTCGGTACTTAAGATCTGATTTCGAGGACGAAATATCTTAAGTGGGGGAGAATGTAGTAGCCCGAACCCTAATTGAGTAATTAAGGATTTATGCTAATTAAATAAATTGGGGATTGGACGGATCGGAAGCTCCGAAAGGACGATCGGAAGCTCCGATCGGGATCGGAAGCTCCGATGAGGATCGGAGGCACCGATGATATTACGTCATCCATGACGTGTGGCTGGATCGGAAGCTCCGATCAGGACCGGAGGCTCCGATCACCCCTATCCGAAGTCAACAAATGATATTTTGACACGTGGCAGATCAGGATCTTCGGAAGCTCCGATGGCAGGATCGGACGTTCCGATCGAAGTTCGGACGTTCCGATCGAGGATCGGAGGCTCCGATCGTTGTCTATAAATAAAAGGCCGAGACTTCATTTCTCCTTGCCAATTCCGGATTTCCTCTCTATTTCTAGTCATATTCGAGTTGTTCTAGCCATCCTAGGCTTGAACCGGGAGTCGTCTAGGCGTTCGGTAGTCGTAGCGGAGTTGTGCCCAAGTTCTGGAGGCATCGACATCAAAGGGCTAACGACGGACGAAGGTATAGCTTTTGCTTCCTATAAATATTTAGGAGTATGCAATAGCTTAGTTAAGGCTTTTAGAGCACTGTAATGATAGTAGTATCATTTCGCTGTGTAGGCGGACTTTAGGCTTGGACTTAGAGCTGGTAGTGCCTACCTGGTATTTGAGGTACGAAAGTACTGTTCGAGATATCCTGACTGAGTATGCATGTATTATATGACTGCATGATTTATATGCCATGATATTATGCTGCATTCATTTGCATCTTGCTGTATCTCCTTCGAGATGTCTGTAGTAGGGTTGTACCCTATCCTGTTAGTGGATGGACTTCCATCGATTTGGGTCCGGCGTATCCACAGTTATCTCGGTATGGGAGCCACCTCCTGAAGCGACGGCACAGCGTGCTACATACCAGGGCCCGGTCTGTCTCTGTTATCTGATCTTTGACCTCGAGTCTATAGGGAGTTCACTTTGCATGCATGTATACTCATACTCTCGCACTGAGCGTTTTATGCTCACGTCTCGTACTCTGTATTTTCTGGACACCCTATTCCATGGGGCAGGTTTGCGATTGGACAAGGAGGGTGGATCCAGGAGGGGCTAGTCAGTGGTTGGCCAGCTGGAGCTTCGTCTAGGTTTTATTACTGTTGTTTGGGTTTATACAGCTATTCGATTTGGTTGTATATTTTGGATAATTACAGATTCCTTTACTTGGGATTGTATAATGTTATTGGTTTCCGCAGTTTTATTCTGATATCTGTTTTATTAAGTTAATTGCATGCCTAAGTTCTGTTTAGTAGGTGATCCGGGTAAGGGTCACTACAGTGCGGAACAGTCTGACATGACAGGTAGGAAAAAGAGAGGTAAAACTTCAAAATTTGAAGTTAATGATGATGTAGATTTTTCTAGCCTTCCCTTTCCGCAGCGAGCTAAGCAAGTATTATTTGAGCATCAATTTAAAAAGTTTCTTGAAATTTTCTAGAAACTATATATTAACCTTCCTTTTGCAGATTCTTTAGCTCAGATGTCGAGTTATGCCAAATTTCTGAAGGACTTTTTGAAAAATAAAAAGAAGTTGAATGATATAACGCAATTCACAATGAACAAGGAGTGTTCGGTTGTGATGCAAAACAAGCGCCCACACAAATTTCAGGACCCAGGGATTTTTTCCATACCTTGTCAAATAGGAAGTGTGTCGTTTGATAATGTATTGTGTGACTTAGGAGAAAGTATAAACTTGATTCCATATTCACTTGCTAAGAGGTTGGGTATAAGCAACATTGAACCGACAAATATTTCTCTTAAATTTGCTGATGGATCCATAAAATACCCAAGAGGAGTTGTGGAGAATGTATTTGTAGTGACCCATATCCGAAATTAGCGATTTATAAGAATGTTAATCATGTGATCATGTTTCAAATTATTAATACATGATTAAGGAAGTTTCTGTTGGATTAACGGACTTCAAGAAATGGATTCAGAATGATCGGAAAAGGCCCGAAGGGTGACCAGGAACGGAAGCAACGTTCTGGATCGGAAGCAACGTTATGGCAGTTGATGTTATCCATGACGTCAGCAATATTATGTCATTTCTTACGCACTTGATGGGACATCGGAAGAAACGATGGGGATCGGAAGCAATGTTCGTCTGGTAGAATGGACGCAACATTGAGGAACGGACGTTCCGTTCTGCGTCTATAAATATGGGATCCGAGGCTTCATTCCAACTCGCACCTCTCCTCTCTTATCTCTCATTTCTTAGCCTTTCTATTAAGATCTAGGGAGATCTAGGCATCCTATCGGGATTTCGGAAGTGGCATAGCAATCCAGGCGTCGTAGCGGAGCTGTGGCCTAGTTTTGAAGCAATTATCATCAGCGGGTTGACGACGGACACAGGTATAGCTATGGTCACCTTAAATTATTTAGGAGTATGCAATAGCTTAGTTAAGGCTTTTAGAGCTTATTGAATGATGCATGAGTATTTGCATTGTAGAGTTGATGATAGGCTGGGAACCTAGAGTAGGACTGCTAGGACTGCCTGTAGAAAGGTACGTAAGTACTGACTGAGATAGCAAGCGGGTTTTGCATGCTTATATGTTGCATTTGTGTGTCATATTATTATGCAGCATGGGCATATCATATTGTGCATGTCCATCTTTTGAGATGAGCCATGTAGAGCCGCTCAGCCCTGTTTGGACGGTTGATGTTGAGCGCCCCGTGACCGACGGGTTAGCTGGCACTGGAATCTGTAAGACACGGTCTACGTCCATTAGGAATGAGCAGTGTACACAGGGCTTGCTCCTCGGGTTGTACTACTCATGTCCTAGGCGCCATTACTGTGCAGTTGTATACATGTATCCCAGATATGGATACCCTGTCATTTGCATGCATCATATTTGTATGTTTTACCTGTTCTTTTGTATTGAGCTTAGAGCTTACATCCAGTCTTTTCTGTGTACCTGGACACCCTATTCGATGGGGCAGGTGTAGGTGCAGGATTGAGCACCAGGATCTTGGAGTGGCCAGTGACCAGTGAAGACAGCAGGATTAGCTGTAGTTTTTCCCTTTAGGCTTATTTATTCGATTGGGTTATATAATCGAATTTGTTTAACCGGTTGTATTCTACCGGTCTGCTTTTATTTAAGTCTTCCGCAATGATTTATTTAATAAATGCTTAATTATGCTCTTAAACTCTGATTAGGTAGTGGATACGGGTTGGGTCGCTACATTTATTGGTATGAGAGCCAGGTTTGCAAGAGACTTGGGATATAATATTAAGACTTTGGGTTATTCTTATAGAATTGATGAGACATTGGAAGAGGTGATGATGCGGCAATTAGATTGCCCGAAGACTATCATCATCTGCAGGAGTTTTGAAAATTTGGCTTATGGGATTCCAGCAAGTTCGGACAGGATCGATGGATCGTGTCCGAGCTTTCGAGATTTCTACTCATGTGGATCCTAGATTTGGATCGAGTACCGGATGCCAGAGGCAGTGGCAAAGGATTGGTGGGGACTTACTTGATGTTTGCATCTATAAGGTATGTACCATGATAACACTACTCTGAAGATTCTCCACTCGTAGTTGGAGAGATTGTCAGATAGACCTTCATCAAGGAATGCCTCGAGTGCCTAAGACATGACAGGTTTCGAGCGTAAGGTCATTAAACTCATGCAGAACATGGTTTTGCCGGTATGCTTGTATCGATGCTTTCAGTAGGCACACGGGAAACTTTATGTTCAAAAGCATGATTTGGTTACAAGAAGAAAGCTGACGGTAGATCATGAGCAGAAGAGGTCGACTGACAGGCACTGACGCAGAGCATAGCTGGTTAGCGAGCTCGAGTTATATCTCCGAAAGTCTTGACAGGACGAGATACCAAGAGGATTGAGTGGGAGTATGCTTGTATCGATGTGTGTGTCGATTGGAAGCTTCATGCTCAAGAAACGAAGACTAGTACGATGATTTAAATATTGTATTGTTGTAGTTGTAAACATCATTTTAGTTATAATGAATCATCAGACTCAGATTGTATCATTCAAGTTATTGGTTATAAATTTTGTTGTATTTCGGAATACTGTAATTGTATTACATGGGATTGTAATCAAGAAATTGTACATAACTCGAAACGATAATGATACATGTTTTATTTATCCAGCAGTTCGTGAATGATTGCATGATTTTGCTAAGGTTAGCTTGGTTTTAGTTGATTAGTGTTCAACTATTGTAACTCATGGGGTTTGAGTGGGCCGATTGTAACAGTGTGACTTGTGGTTAGTCTAGGCATTTTCCTAGGATTGACCTAGTTAGTCAGAAGACTAAGATAGTGCCAGCAATGAGTGGACTCATCTAGAGGCATTAAGGGTATTGTTCGGTTTAGAATATCTGGGCTTTGTTCTAGGTTGTTTCCTTATAACAGTAGGCTGTCTGACCTTCGTTAGGTTGAGACTTGTGATGATAGGTTTTTCATTGGGATACCAGGTCCAGTATATGCCAAGAGTTGTGGACAATGACCATGACTAGACGTGATGGGGCGCGACCCTATGCCAACGTTACCTGGGAGCTTTTGTGCTTCAGGAGATGGCGGTGGGAAGGCTACTCAGTCTAGGGATTTGGTGACAGTCACAACAGGGTATGACCTTGGATTAGATATCAGGTTTGATATCGATGGTTCGATATCGTCTGGTGTGCCAGAGATATAGGTTGAGTTTTCTGTTGTGGGAACCATTCTTGGAGGGATTTCCTTGACGAGTGTCACTATAAGAAAAATGCACAAACACAACACTTGAAAGACAACGCTTTTAACGAAAACTGTTGTCTTTTTTTTAAAAGACAACGCTTTTAGTGAAAAGCATTGTCGTTATATGTTTTTTGTTCATCGAAGACAACGATTTTTTTAAAAAGCGTTGTCAATTAGCATTTTTTTGGGGTCAAAGACAACGCTTTTAAAAGTGTTGTCTATGAGTGTTTTTTTCCCCATGTATCACAACACTTTTTAAAAAGTGTTGTAGAAAAATAATTATTTTTATTTAAAATAAAACATAAAATAAATAATATTTCCTTAGCCCAATTAGATCCCCAAATCTCAGACCCCTTCTCTTGATCGATTTCTTCTCCGACCCCTTCTCTCGATCGATTTCTTCTCCAGATCCGACATATCCCTTAGCTCCTTTTCTCTCTTTCAATTCAAAATCCCATGGCTTCGATTTTTGCTTGATTCATTAAACGATTTTTGAAGTGACTCCGACGATGAATTGGTTGACACCTCGCAACGTTCTCGCTCGAGCCGTCGGGAAGCCCACCTCGCAATTGTCTGGCGAGGTTTATTTATGTTGGTTGGGATCAACCAATATAGCAGTTTGCAGAACTCAACCTGGTACATCTCTTTTGTTTAGTTTTTCCCCTAGTTATTTACTTTTCTGAACATGATTTTGTGAAGTCACTGATGGGGTCAATATCATATGAAATTTATGTGCATCTTTATTTACATCTTGGGCTAGAAAACCAGTTCACGAAAATTCTAATTTTACAGCGATGGAGGTGGATCCTGACGTTTGCATCTTGCACTGTGATAAAGAGTATAATGTCTCTCCCAAGAACTCTGAATTTCATTTCCACTTGCCCATTCTAGTATGTCTGTTGATTCTTGTTGGAAAACGGTGTTCAGATCAATTAGAATTGATACCCGGTGCAGCGAAAGTTTTAAAATTTTATATGGAACGATTCCATATCATGGGTATCAAAACTTTACGATTAAATTGTGCGTGTAAAAATTAAATAACAATTAAATTTTTACCTTGAATCTCGAAACGAGATTATGGACACCAACAGATAACTTTGCTCTTGTTGTATATCCCAGGAACTGATGGACGAACAATTCTTCAATCAGGTCCATGAACAGAAGTTTAATCCCTCTGATAGACTGCACTAGAAAGTCTATCAGAAGTTTCTACGATGAGAATTAACGAATTTGATCCGTTAAACCAGACTGCAAATTCAAAATTCACAGGCTGGATTTTCTGACAGAGAGGAGAGGGGCGGCGGCCACTAGAGAGAAAAACCCTAGTAATTTCAAAAATTATGCCTTCTGTGGTATAATTTCTATACTGCAATAACTTATTTATAATGTGGGCTGCTAACAGCTTAGGGCCCATTAGTCATAAGTTCAAGCCTGACAAGCAAAGCCCGCATGTTCAGAAATTAATATAAAATTCATCATGACTCTGATTGATAAACCAATTTTACCAATGTGCACAGAAACCATTTCTGCATCTTTTAAAGTCAAGATAAATTTTCTGAATTCGAATTCAGTAATTTCCAAAAATGCCCATCCCTATATCATTTTAGGAAATCTTACTCTTCTACTCTGATATAAGAAGTCCTACTTTTTTGTTCATTAAATTTAACTCTTTAAATTTAACTATCTCAACGGGGATTAAAAATCCATTACTTGTGTGACCCTCAATGGTTCAGGGATATAGCTAGTTGTGGGCTAACAACTCCTTGTGACTCGGAACAACAATTTCGACTTGCCCATCGAATCATGGTAAGAGCGCCTAGCAACATCGCCCCATGATTCCCTAGGTATCACTGATAGTGCCTGCAAGAACCAATAGATTTTGGTTAGCGTACAGTACGGTCCCTTCATCCATATATCCCGATCGAATCAACAACCATTGGTAAATCGAGAGTCGTTCGAGATTCGATAACTATGCAATGCATCTTGAAGATCAAATAGTGACATCGCATGTGCTACTAAGAAACCATTTCTTAAAACACATCATGTACTCTTGCCAGAGATTCGTCACACTAATATCTCCTCAGATTGCATACGATATCCACACTAGCAAGTATGTGGTGAATCCTTGACAACAAAGCATCGACTCCTATATGTGTCGTAATTGTACCCAATCCCGACACCTGATGACCCCAATAGAGTCGGTAAACGAGTCAAAGTACAGTACTAGTATATAGAGTCTCAATGATGTTTCAAGTAATAAGGACTAATGGTGTACAACCAAAACCGCGGACTTTATCCACTCGATAAGTGATAACCACTTGGAAAGTCCGGATAGGGTAGTTCGATCATTCATCGTATGAATATCCATTTGCATGCTTTGAACATCTCTATGTTCCATACCAATGAAACGTGGTACTCGGCATCGCAAATGCTAGTCTCAATCTCGAGCGATCCTTATCCTTATTAACGGACGGCTCAATCGACTAGGAACTGTTTAGAATATACAGTGACTATAAGATGTGTTTCATGATAGCCATCCCCATGTGCCACCACATCTTACATACACTATAGTATATTCAAGGTCTTCATCTAAACATCTTATAGTATGTCACAACATAATAATATGATAAAAGATAAAGTAAACGCCATTATAAAAGTGTAAATTATATTAAACAAAAGATTATTTATACATAGAGTCATAAAAGCCCTTAGCCACAAGTTGGCTCACCGGGCACCTACTCTTTCAATCTCCCACTTGCCCTAAAGCCAACTAGTCATACTACGCAGTCCCATTGCTTCGCGATGTTTGTCAAATAATGGTCCTGGCAAGGGCTTAGTACGTGGATCAGCGATATTGTCTGCAGAGGCCACTCTCTCGACAGTGATGTCTCCTCTTTCCACGATCTCCCGGATGATGTGGTATTTCCTCAGTACGTGTTTGGATCTTTGATGAGACCTTGGTTCCTTTGCCTGAGCAACGGCACCCGTGTTGTCACAGTACACCGGGACTGGACCAACAACTTCAGGAATGACGCCCAACTCTTGGACAAAATTCCTCATCCAAACGGCCTCTTTAGCAGCAGCTGATGCCGCAATGTATTCAGCCTCAGTGGTGGAATCCGCTGTGGTGTCCTGCTTGGAACTCTTCCAAGAGACAGCACCGCCATTGAGCATGAACACAAATCCAGAGGTTGACTTCGAGTCATCCACGTCACTTTGGAAGCTAGAGTCGGTATAGCCTTCCAATTTCAGTTCTCTTCCTCCATATACCATGAACATATTCTTAGTCCTTCGTAAGTACTTAAGAATGTCCTTCACGACTTTCCAATGCATTTGACCGGGATTGGCTTGATATCTGCTTGTGACACTCAGAGAAAATGCTACATCCGGTTTGGTAGATATCATCCCATACATGATACTACCTATGGCTGACGCATATGGTACATGTGTCATTTTCTCTATCTCTTCATCAGTCTTGGGACACATGGACTTGGATAGAGAAACTCCATGACACATAGGTAGATATCCTCTCTTGGACCCATCCATTGAAAACCTTTTCAATATAGTGTCGATGTAGGTTGCTTGAGTGAGTCCTATCATTCTCTTAGATCTATCTCTATAGATCTGTATCCCTAGAATATAGGATGCCTCACCCAAATCCTTCATCGAGAATCTACCTGATAACCATATCTTTGTTGACTGCAACATCCCTACGTCATTCCCAATGAGTAGGATGTCATCAACATAAAGTACTAAGAATGTCACAACATCCTTAATTACTTTCTTGTACACGCATGGTTCCTCCGGGTTCTTGATGAAACCAAAATCCTTTATTGTTTCATCAAATTTCTGGTTCCAACTTCTTGATGCTTGTTTGAGACCATAGATCGATCTCTGAAGCTTGCATACCCTATGCTCGCTTCCCATGGATGTGTATCCCTTAGGCTGCGTCATATAGATCTCTTCCTTAATGTTTCCATTAAGAAATGAAGTATTCACATCCATTTGCCATATCTCATAGTCATACCAAGCAGCTATGGCAATAAGGATTCTTATGGACTTGAACATTGCAACTGGTGAAAAGGTTTCATCATAGTCAACTCCTTGTCTTTGAGTATAACCTTTCGCCACCAATCGTGCCTTGTAGGTCAATACCTTACCATCAGGCCCAAGCTTTCTCTTGTAGATCCATTTACACCCTATTGGAACAATTCCATCGGGAGGATCTACTAAAGACCAAACTTGGTTTGTATGCATCGAATCTATTTCTGACTGCATAGCTTCAAGCCATAAATTTGAATCCGCATCAGAAATTACTTCCTTGAAGTTTCTTGGATCACATCCAACGTCGGGTTCATCTTGATCCCCTTCAAGAAGAAGACCATATCGAATAGGAGGTCTAGAAGTCCTCTCGGATCTTCTAAGTATAGGCGTGTCCTCTGAATATTATTGAGGTATGGGATCATTATTTTGTATTTCGGGTTCTTCTCGAATTTCTTCGAGTTCCATCATCTCACCTTTCTTATCCAATAAGAACTCCTTCTCCAAGAAGGTGGCATTACTTGAAACAAACACTTTTTTTTCAGTAGGATGATAGAAATAATATCCGATTGAATTCTTCGGATACCCTACAAAATAACATAAGGTGGATCGACTATCCAACTTATCTCCCACTGTCTGCTTCACGTAAGCAGGACATCCCCAAATCCTCAAGTACGAATACTTAGGAGCTTTGCCATTCCATAACTCGTATGGTGTTTTGTTCACTGCTTTAGTATGGACGTTGTTCAACAACAACACCGTTGTTTCAAGCGCGTAGCCCCAAAACGAAGGTGGAAGCTCAGTGAAGCTCATCATGGATCGAACCATGTCCAACAAAGTTCGATTACGATGCTCTGATACACCATTCAGCTGAGGTGTCATAGGAGGAGTCCACTGAGAGAGAATCCCATTCTCTTTCAGATAGTCCAAAAAACTCGGTACTTAAGTATTCTCCACCTCGATCCGATCGAAGTGCTTTAATACTTTTACCTAGCTTGTTTTCTACTTCAGCCTTGAATTCTTTGAACTTTTCAAATGCTTCAGACTTATATTTCATTAAATATAAATACCCATACCTTGAATAATCATCAGTAAAGGTAATGAAGTAGGTGTGGCCAAATTGAGTACCAATTCTAAATGGACCACAAACATCTGTATGGATCAAATCCAACAGATTTTGACTACGCTCAGGTTTCCCCTTGAATGGAGATTTAGTCATTTTTTCCTTTCAGGCAGGATTCACAAGTAGGTAGAGAGTTAATATCAGACATATCAAACATGCCCTCTCCCACTAGCTTGTTCATCCTCCTTGAGGAAATATGACCTAGCCTAGCATGCCAAAGGTTTGCCGGGTTTTGACTATCGATTTTCCTTTTGTTCGTTGTTACCGGTTTATCAACATAATTTATTGGAACATCTTTTAATTTTAAGTTATATGGATCATTTTCAAGTTGTCCATTTCCAATCAAACATTCATTCTTGTAAATATTGCAAATCCCATTCACAAAATTGCAAGAAAAACCATCTCTATCAAGCATAGAAACAGAAATAATGTTTTTAATCAAGTCTGGAACAAATAAAACATCTCTCAAAAGTAACTTAAAATCGTTCTGCAAAATTAAATAAACGTCTCCCACAGCTTTGGCTTCAACTCTAGAACCATTTTCGAGTCTCAGCTGGGTCTCACCCATTCTAAGCTTGCGACTTCTTGTCATCACCTGCAAATCATTGCAAATGTGAGATCCACATCCGGTATCCAATACCCAAGAATGAGTATTAAGTGAAACGTTTATTTCAATATAAAACATACCCTTCGCAGTTCGCAACTGCTCTAGATATTCCTTGCAGTTACGTTTCCAATGATCGGGTTTCTTGAAGTGATGGCAAACATCCTTGGACTTTTCCATGTTTGAAGCCTTTGTCTTGTTCTTCTTCTCGGGTCCGGTTTTCTTGGATGGGGCAGAACGTTTCTTACCCTTTGTACTTGGCCCCTTCTTAGCAGAAGAAGAGGAGCCTACCAAGAGAACCGGTTTATCCTTCTTTAAAGTGGCTTCATAAGTTACAAGCATATTGACCATCTCTTCAAGGGAGGCCTCTATCTTGTTCATATTGAAATTCACCACAAAACCGTCAAACGATGAAGGAAGAGAGAGAAGTAATAAGTCCACATTGAGTTCATGCTCCAATACCAAATCAAGCGTTACCAACTTCTGAATGAGCCAAATCACGCGTACCCCATGATCACGGACCGAAGTCCCTTCACGCATGCGGCACGTCATTAACTCTTTTACAGTAGCGAACCTTTCAGCTCTCGATTGAGCCCCAAAAAGTTCCTTGAGTTGTACGTGAATGTCAGCAGCATTCACGGTATCCTCAAATCGCCTCTGGAGTTCATCAGACATCGAAGCTTGCATATAGCATTTGGCCTTGATATCATGGTCCCACCATATATCAAGTTTGGCCAACTATTCCGGACTTATATCAGCTGGTGCTTCCTTCGGAGGAGATTTTTCTAACACGTAGAGCATCTTCTCCGAGGTCAAGACAATCTTCAACTTACGGAACCATTCCGTATAGTTTGTGCCAGTCAGTTTATTTTTTTCGAGAATAGATAATAGTGGATTGCGCGAATTCATCTTAATGAAATACTGAAAAGAAACAGACAATAATCAGTGATTGTTTAATTAATTTACTAAGACATAAAATAGGCGAAATTTATTTTATGAATCTCACTCCCACTATTTTAACGATTTCACTACCCTCTAGTGAAAATGGGAAACTTTTTTCCTTAGTGGGAACATGGAGTCCAATTGACAAACTATGGTCCCGAATAATATCAGCCAACCATAATTTTCAAAAGGTAGAGCCCAATTGCTTCCAAAGCAACCTCCACGTTTTTACCTCATGTCCAATAAGAGCCCAATAATATGACGCCGTTTATTGTGACACGTCAAGATGACCCATCAATATTAAGTTGTGATGGACGGTCGCCATGTGGATCCCCAATAATATGAGAAAATCCCATGGGAGTTCTTCCCAACTTACAACATGTGTCGATCCAATGTACAGCTTTCCGATGAACGGGCCCCCTTAATAATATGAGCCGGACCGTATCCGCGGGTAGCATCTCATACATTGATCGTTGATGGAAGGTAGGAACATTTAAACAATATTTAAATTCCCTTTTAATCTTGATATCAATTTTAAATCATATTTAAAATGAGGAATTTTAATTTTGAAAATTTGTCTCATCATTTAAAATTTGTATGCTTGCGGGATTCATACAATTTAGTCTAAACATGCATACAACGATAATATCATATATTATATTTTAGGATGATCGATTCCATTAATCGACCCGTGGTTGCCAATCACGAGTCTAAGTCCAATCCTAGGTGATATGCAAGTATGCAATGCAATCCTATTACATTATGCTTCCAATTTACATTTCTTCAGTCTTTATTGTCTGCTGGGCCCACCTCCGTCTTCAAATCTTCATCTCCCACTAAGTATAATGTATTTACAATAAATTACTATGACAAGTAGGGGATACATTTTAAGGGGTGGGAACGGGCCATAAACCAGGCCCACTTTAATTACATATGACAATTCATATTGGGCCATAAACCAGGCCCATTAATAAATTCAACAAAAATAAAAACAAATGTAAATTCCCTAACATACACCTACAAAATTGGTCATGGCAATCGATCATCCTTATCCAATAATATTTAATTCAAAATTAATTTATTGGATAACATGCAATGGAAATTAAATTAAAAAGGATAAAATCATATTCCATATATAAAATCTTATTTTACATATAAAATCATATTTTATCTTTTTATCAAATAAAATCATATTTTACATATAAAATCCAATTTTATACATAAGATCATATTTTACTCAATATTTCCATAAGATCATATCTTATCATCAATTGTACCAAAAATAATTAATTTCATAAAATCTGATTTAACGGATAAAATCTATAAATTTTCCAAAAATTCAAATTTATCCAAAAATCAATTTTAAAATTTTCGGACTCGAACAATTCGATCCGACGCCTCGTGGACCAATCAAAAACAATTTTCGATCGGACCAAAAATAGAATTTTAACATATTAAAATTTTAATTAAAAAATAAAAATTAATTTTCCCGGGCCGCCCGGGACGATCCCGGGCAGCCCGCGCCCCAAAAGGGGCTCGGGCCGGGCAGCGACGATCGCTGCCCGTGTTTTGCCCGTCAAAAAATTTAATTTTTAAAATTTGTTTTGTTTCAAAAACCGAGGCTTAAAAATTTTGTACAATCGATTAATTTAATCGCTTGATCTGAGCAACCTGGCTCTGATACCACTGTTGGAAAACGGTGTTCAGATCAATTAGAATTGATACCCGGTGCAGCGAAAGTTTTAAAATTTTATATGGAACGATTCCATATCATGGGTATCAAAACTTTACGATTAAATTGTGCGTGTAAAAATTAAATAACAATTAAATTTTTACCTTGAATCTCGAAACGAGATTATGGACACCAACAGATAACTCTGCTCTTGTTGTATATCCCAGGAACTGATGGACGAACAATTCTTCAATCAGGTCCACGAACAGAAGTTTAATCCCTCTGATAGACTGCACTAGAAAGTCTATCAGAAGTTTCTACGATGAGAATTAACGAATTTGATCCGTTAAACCAGACTGCAAATTCAAAATTCACAGGCTGGATTTTCTGACAGAGAGGAGAGGGGCGGCGGCCACTAGAGAGAAAAACCCTAGTAATTTCGAAAATTATGCCTTCTGTGGTATAATTTCTGTACTGCAATAACTTATTTATAATGTGGGCTGCTAACAGCTTAAGGCCCATTAGTCATAAGTTCAAGTCTGACAAGCAAAGCCCGCATGTTCAGAAATTAATATAAAATTCATCATGACTCTGATTGATAAACCAATTTTACCAATGTGCACATAAACCATTTCTGCATCTTTTAAAGTCAATATAAATTTTCTGAATCCGAATTCAGTGATTTCCAAAAATGCCCATCCCTATGTCATTTTAGAAAATCTTACTCTTCTACTCTGATATAAGAAGTCCTACTTTTTTGTTCATTAAATTTAACTCTTTAAATTTAACTATCTCAACGGAAATTAAAAATCCATTACTTGTGTGACCCTCAATGGTTCAGGGATACAGCTAGCCGTGGGCTCACAACTCCTTGTGACTCGGAACAACAATTTCCGACTTGCCCATCGAATCATGGTAAGAGCGCCTTGCAACATCGCCCCATGATTCCCTAGGTATCACTGATAGTGCTTGCAAGAACCAATAGATTTTGGTTAGCGTACAGTACGGTCTCTTCATCCATATATCCCGATCGAATCAACAACCATTGGTAAATCGAGAGTCGTTCGAGATTCGATAACTATGCAATGCATCTTGAAGATCAAATAGTGACATCGCATGTGCTACTAAGAAACCATTTCTTAAAACACATCATGTACTCTGGCCAGAGATTCGTCACTTTAATATATCCTCAGATTGCATAGGATATCCACACTAGCAAGTATGTGGTGAATCCTTGACAACAAAGCATCGACTCCTATATGTGTCGTAACTGTACCCAATCCCGACACCTAATGACCCCAATAGAGTCGGTAAACGAGTCAAAGTACAGTACTAGTATATAGAGTCTCAATGATGTTTCAAGTAATAAGGACTAATGGTGTACAACCAAAACCGCGAACTTTATCCACTCGATAAGTGATAACCACTTGGAAAGTCCGGATAGGATAGTTCGATCATTCATCGTATGAATATCCATTTGCATGCTTTGAACATCTCTATGTTCCATACCAATGAAACGTGGTACTCGGCATCGCAAATGCTAGTCTCAATCTTGAGCGATCCTTATCCTTATTAACGGATGGCTCAATCGACTAGAAACTGTTTAGAATATACAGTGACTATAAGATGTGTTTCATGATAGCCATCCCCATGTGCCACCACATCTTACATACACTATAGTATATTCAAGGTATTCATCTAAACATCTTATAGTATGTCACAACATAATAATATGATAAAATATAAAGTAAACGCCATTATAAAAGTGTAAATTATATTAAACAAAAGATTGTTTATACATAGAGTCATAAAAGCCCTTAGCCACAAGTTGGCTCACCGGGCACCCACTCTTTCAATTCTATCTTTTTTTATTCTTTTATTGCAAGTTCAAGTTTGTGATTATTTTTATTCATTTTTTTCACTTCTGTTTTTAGTTGTGAATGGGATTTGAAATTCATTTTTTGTCAAGATTTCTCAAAATTATGTTTTAATTGTGAACAGGACTCCAAATATGACCGTTTCTCTTTGTTAAGACATCTCTCTTCTGCGCTGAATTTTTCCCATACACGGTTGCGCTAGGGGAGAAAGCTTCTAGTTTGCTGCCAAAATGTTAAGAACTCCTATCATTTTGCAATTATTAGATACATTGTTGTTCCACAAGTGACATCTCGGTAAGAGAGACACAAGTGATGGTTTTGTTCGATCTAACTCATCGCTTCTTGTGTGATATGTTAAGCCTTCCCCATTTTACTGAGATACTGAAGACTCTCTCTCTCTCTCTCTCTTTCCCTTTTATTGTCTAAGACCGAACTTTTTCTTTGCTCGTGGCACATATGGCTTAAGTTTTGAATGCTTTTGCATATCCTGTAGTTTCTTGCTTCTTAAAGCAAATGAAATCAAATGGATCATTGTATTCATATTCTTGCAGCCTGTTAAATATCCTTTTTGTTGGTTTCTTTCCAGGAGAAGACATGAGCATCTGCATCTGTTTGGCAATCTTGACTTTATTATATGATGAAGCAGGTAAAACTTGAAACCTTGTCGCGAGTACTGTGTCAGTGTGTGTGAGATATTTTCTTTTCTAGTTTGCGTTTACACTACAATTAAAAATTGGACATGATGCTAGAACTTCCTTCGATACTATCCAGAAGAGAGTCCTAGTTCTAAGAATGAATAATGATCACAAAAATATTGTAGCAACTGAGTGGCTGTTTTCATTTATGACTATCATTTTGTTTTCTACCTTCCACGGATTTGTCACTTCTCGACCTTGTTCAACAAGAAACTTAGATGATGGGAAATTCTTCAATGATTCCCTTATATCCAAGTCTGAGCTGTGGAGACGATTAGTGTTTATTTGTAAATATGTCGTCAATAAAAAAATAACAGACTTTGGTAAAGGAGCCAAAGAAGTCAGGTCTTTAAAGCCCGAATGAAGGCATACATGTCAAACGGATCCACAATTTCTCTGCTTTTGTTCTTGAATTTGCTGATGAACTTGTCGCTGAATGTGCTGATCCTAGCAGTTGTGTAGCATCTCCAGATCAGGTTTGTTCCTATTTTGGACCTTTGGTTTTTATATCATGTTTGCTGCAAAACCTGTTGGTTTTCTTTTCAAATTTTGACCATGTGGCAGCAACAATATGATGAGAAAAACATACATCGAAGGTTATATGATACTTTAAATGTTCTACTGGAAATGAAAATAATTTAAATATAAGAAGGAAATTCAATGTAAGGTAATTTTATTTACGTTATCCTTCTAAAGCTAATTCATCTCAATGGAATAAATTCATTGCAGACCAAAAGTCTTGGACCTAGAAACTGAATTGAAAATAAAGCGTATTTGGAGAGCTTGAGGAACAAGTAAAATTTCTCTCTTTTGTATAATGCATATTGACTGCTTCGCTGAGGTTCTTTGGAATTTGGTTTAAGTTTTATTTCTTGTGTGTACTGACTGTATCATTGTGGTTCATTGGAATTTGGTTTCTAGATGTGTAACTTATTATGATTTTGTTCCATAATATCACTTCTTTCGATTTCCCCCATTCCAATTCTTTGCTGCAATATGTCGGCCTTCAAAACCTCATACGAAGAAATGAATAATTATATAGAACAGGAAACACTCCTAGTGGCGGAGTAATCTGTATATTTGCGACAGTGAGACTGAAGTATTTGAATGTTTTTTTTAGTTGTTTCAATATCCCTCCACAGAGGCAGCACCGGCGAATGACGATTCCAAAAGGTTGAAATTGTGACTAGAGTTTTTTCTTGTTATTTCGATCAATGCAAACAGGAGACTTGAGGAAAAATGCAAGCTATTAACCATGGCTCTTGCTGTATTTCATACTTCAAGTGATCCTGCCTAGTAGAAATGTTTGCATTTACTTTTCAAATAATTTAACATTCTTGAAATCATTTCAAGAAATTGCTTCTTACTTCCAGGAAATGGAAGGACACTGTTGATTAATGGGTGAGGTTGACTGTAACAGAGGAAGAGATCACTCAATTCAACGGTAAAATCAAGAAACTAAATTATTCACATTTTTTTTCTATCAAATTATATATAATAAGAATATGAACAAATTCATATATTTATACTACTGAAATGGAAACTTTCTATAACAGATGACAAGAAGTCACCACCCCACCAAGCTCAACTCAAGAACAACACTCAAACTACGGGAATGGTTTCTCACGGAGAAGCACAAAATGGTTCAGGTTTGGAAAATATTGCTACCAGATTTTTGGAATTTAAACTTTAAAAAATAATCCAGTTATTTTTTATTTTAAAAAGTTGTCTCGCGCTAAATATGATATTTCTTGTTGCTATGGACTTGAATTTTCCATTGAAACACAAGTAATGCATACATCATACACATATAACATGAGCAACGTGCACAACTTTAGGATAAAAGCTTGGTCATCAATCCAGTATTATAGGAGTACAATATTTTATAGCAAAAAAGCAACATGCACAACTTTTGGACAAATTTTAATATATTTTCATGAAATTGTTACGGCTTTACATAAAAAAATATAAATGGAGGTAAAATAGATTCTTAATGGTTATTGAATTAGAATATGTTTGTTTTTATATAATTTGATTAGGATGCAAGCCAATAGAACAAAAGGGTGAGAAATTGGAAGCCCATCTCCTGCACTTTGAAAAAAAAAAAAAAACAGGTATTCTTCTTCTTCATCGATTCTCGATCTCTGTTTTTTCCATACCGACATTTACCAAATACAATGGAGTTCTATGATTGTATGCTTTTGAAGTTCTATGATCGTATTCTTCCACCATTATATGTTGGCTTTTCTTGACTCTGGTCCTAAAATTGAATTTTAGTTTAAGATCAGATTCTAGCAGTATGTTTGATTAAATTGTGGGAATATTTGGTAGGGAATTTCGAATTGGTGTTTGAATAAAAGATATAGAGCTCTGTTTTTTTCTTTGAAATATGGTAATTGGTTATCTAGTTATGCATTTGTTACGATGTCTTATTCTGGGTAATCGAAGAGACGTGAGCGTTTGGATTATTGAGTTTAGTAAGTGATTTTTGTTGCCTTTGGAATTGGTGAGTTTCTTGTTTTTTAAAGTCATGTGTTCATGATTTGTTTTTGAATAATTTACAGTTTGGATTGACAAATCAAAAGAAAAGGATGGATGCGGCTTTCATGAAGAATCTTTATTTCTATTTAGGAAAAAAGATCGATGTGGTTTGAAGTTTATCAACATATTAGCATAGCTCTATTAGCTCGGGATGCTAGCATGTGCTGAAGGAAGGAATCAAAGTTTTCCGAGATTAATGCATATTTTTTCCTAGTTTTCATTAAATTAGAATTCGATTATTTTTTTATTTGAATGATTTATAATATTGTAAGACTCTATATTAAATTTTATTTTACAAATTTTTGAATTTTGAGTGACTTATAATATTAAAAATTTGTGAATTAATTTTTTTTTTGTTTTTTATTTGAACAAAGACAACGCTTTTTAAAGCGTTGTCTTTACCAAAAAAGACAACGCTTTTTTGAAGCGTTGTCTTTTCCAAATACAACGACACTTAAAAAGCGTTGTAAGAAACGACAACGCTTTTTATAAAAGACAACGCTTAAAAAGCGTTGTCTTTGAGCGTGGTCTTTTACAACACTGCCTACGACAACGCTTTTTCGGAGACATTAACAACGCGGAAAAAGCGTTGTCTTTGGCCGTTTTTCTTATAGTGTGTGTACTCTGATCAGATAGGTTTTAACCTTTGGGTTACTGCTAGACGCGTGGATCTAGTAGGTGAACGGGTTTCTACCAACGATGGCTAGGGGTTGTGGTTAGAATTTCCCTGTGGTATGAGTCATCCAAGAACTTGGATGGGATGTTGTTTTAAAACTTTGAATCGAATATAAGGACTACTCTATGATGAATGACTTCATCTGTGATGGATTATATCAGATGTTAAGGATTGTACATGACTATTTAAGATGAGAGGGAAGCGTGGCCTATACCCATGAAGTCTTGGTGGTTGTCCAGGAGGGTTATCATGGTAAGCTACCTCAGTCTTAAATTGTTGCACAATCTTAGCGAAGGATATAATCAGGAGGGTGTTTGAAGGTTGTGAGAATCTTTGGGATTCGTTAGTTATGCTTCTTGGACTTGACAAATCGCGATGTTCATCCTGAATGAACTAGGCAAGGATAGTAAGTCCAGTGTTTATGCTAAGTACTGTCTGATATTTTCAGAGGTTGAGCATAGGATTTTTCATGGGATGAAAATGTTCTAGGTTGATAGATCGCGAGAAATTCTTGGGCTTAGTTCGTCTTGATGTTCGCCTTGGGTGAACAAGACAACGATTGGTAGTGCTAAGGTGGCACGGGATCTGTGCTAGTGATAATTGGCTAACTATGTCAGAGTTAGGTTGATTAAGTTCAGTGTACGAGGCAGCTGTCAGTATAAGGCACGAGCGATAGGCTACTAATAGCTATTTTCTGGTTATTAATTATGGGTGTGTTAGAACCAGAGTGATTTTGGGTATTCCAAGTGTTTGGAAATAGTTCGTTGTGACAACGGAATCAAGTTTGATCTAGCCACGTAGGTTTAGATGATTAGTGGTTGTCTGATCGGACGAGTGCAAGCATCATTAGTTCGACGAGTTCGATAGGGTAAATCCAATCAGTGATGATTTGGATATAGCAATTGAGAAATACTTGGGATAGCATTTTGTCGCTTAGTGCTCGGGAGATGAGTATTTGGTACAGTCTCAGAGCAGGTGATGCTTTGAAGTCTCTTGGTTGCCAGAGACGAATCTACTAAAAAATTACAATTGACTTGTATGGTCAAGTTAGGTGTTAGCTTGACAGGAAAACAAGCGAAGGAATTGGTAGCTCAACGGATAGTGTTCTTGTGATGATGTCTTAGTATACCGTTGGGTTAGAGATCCAACGGGGATTGTGTACTCGTATGGACATCAGTTGTCTGATCGTGAGGTGTGACATTAGCTGGGATCTAGTTCTCGAGATCCAGCAGGGTGTGTCACTAATTTTCAGCATGTGGTATGTGAGATCATTGAGATGATCGAGGCAGTCGTTGATCGACTTAGTGGCCAACAAATATTGTTGAGGGAATTGAAGACTTCGCAAGGTAGCGATGAAGCAACTCTGTTCTTTCCAGTCGCTAAGCCACATCTGTGCTGACTGTTTGTCCAAGATATTGCGCTTTAGCAATGGACGATAGTCGGATGTGTGTAGGGTGACAAGTAATTTGGTAGTAAGCGAATTGCAATATTCCAGGGATGACATGTTCATCAGGAATCTTCGTCCTTTCAGTACTAAGGCTGATACGTTCAGCAAAGGAATGATTTGACTCTGAAGAATCCGTTGGGATTTAGTTTTCCAGGACCTTTATGTTCAACCTTGGGAGGTTGGGACGAGCGATGATGGTATCATCCGAGACTCCGAGGTGAGTTATACCAGGTGCAATGACTGTCGAGTTTCGATATGGAATAGGAAGCATTTCCATATGTCTGTGCACTGTGGAATGTCCCAGTCGAGCATATTGGTGAGAGCTTGTCTTATTCTTGATGAGCGTACAGTGATTGCGAGTATGTATAACTATCACGAGGATGTCCATCGATTGGAAATTCATATGGTGAATAACCTATGGTCGAGATGATGTAGATCATCATAGGAGTGATGACTTCCATTGCAGTGTATGCGTGATTCCATAGGTCAATGGACTAGGAGATGACTTAGCGTCATTATTGGCGAGCAATGATAGTTTTCATCAGGGCACAGTGCTGAGTTATACTAAGAAACGTGAACTATAATTCGCACTAGACATGGTAGACTGAATTCCCAGTAATTGCTAGAGAAGCTCATTCGCTTCAGTGGAGCATGGAAATGATGACCAGTCTGGAATCATGTTAAGCAGTTATGTTGAAGTATAGCTTTGTGTTAGCAAGATTCTCTTGAGGAGAAATTTGGAAATTGTTGTGATAGCACAGTGTTGGGAATGATGTTTCCTGACTAGAGGTGTTAAGCACAGAGAACTTTTAGAACCATTGGATGGTTAGATTCGGTTAGTGATTTGACGAATGTCTTAAGCCGGTCAGGTTATGACTTCGTCATCGTTAGTCTAAGACTTTTCCTTTTGGACGAGGATCTCAATCAAGCAGGTGTTTGTATCCTTCGTGATCAGGGAAATCGTGGGCAGAAGGGAAGGGGTATCAATGTTGTGATACGCTAGTGCCAGAGGAGTTCGACTGTCACCCAGTAGCGCAGTAATCTTCAGTCAGAAGAATGTTAATACGGTTCAGCATTAATGGAGCTTACAGGGAATTCAACAAGAGACTGAGTGTGTCGGAAGCTATTTCGACCACATACTCGAGCAAAGGTTTTTAATACGTTCTCGAGGTGTTACCCTAGATTTCGAGGACGAAATCATTCAGGAGGGGGGGAGAAATGTAGTGACCCGTATCCGAAATTAGCGATTTATAATAATGTTAATCATGTGATCATGTTTCGAATTATTAATACATGATTAAGGAAGTTTCTGTTGGATTAACGGACTTCAGAAATGGATTCAGAATTATCGGAAAAGGCCCGAATGGTGACCAGGAACGGAAGAAACGTTCTGGATCGGAAGCAACGTTATGGCAGTTGATATCATCCGTGACGTCATCAATATTACATCATTGCTTACGCACTTGATGGTACATCGGTAGCAACGATGGGGATCAGAAGCAACGTTTGTCAGGCAGAACGGACGCAACGTTGAGGAACGGATGTTCCGTTCTGTGTCTATAAATATGATATCCGAGGCTTCATTCCAACTCGCACCTCTCCTCTCTTCTCTCTCGTTTCTTAGCCTTTCTAGTCAGATCTACGGAGATCTAGGCATCCTATCGGGATTACGGAAGTGGCATAGCAATCCAGGCGTCGTAGCAGAGCTGTGGCCTAGTTTTGAGGCAATTATCATCAGCGGGCTGACGACGGACGCATGTATAGATATGGTCTCCTTAAATTATTTAGGAGTATGCAATAACTTAGTTAAGGCTTTTAGATCTTATTAAATGATGCATGGGTATTTGCCTTGTAGAGTTGATGATAGGCTGGGAACCTAGAGTGGGACTACTAGGACTGCCTATAGAAAGGTACGTAAGTACTGACTGAGATAGCCAGTGGGTCTTGCATGCTTATATGTTGCATTTGTGTGTCATATTATTATGCAGCATGTGCATATCATATTGTGCATGTCCATCTTTTGAGATGAGCCATGTAGAGCCGCTCAGCCCTGTTTGGATGGTTTATGTCGAGCGCCCCGCAACCGACGGGTTAGCCGGCACTGGAATCTGTAAGACACGGTCTACGTCCGTTAGGAATGAGCAGTGTACACAGGGCTTGCTCCCCGGGTTGTACCACTCATGTCCTAGGCGCCATTACTGAGCAGTTGTATACAGTTATCCCAGATATGGATACCCTTTCATTTACATGCATCATATTTGTATGTTTTACCTGTGCTTTCGTATTGAGCTTAGAGCTCACGTCCAGTCTTTTCTATGTAGCTGGACACCCCATTTGACGGGGCAGGTGTAGATGCAGGATTGAGCACCAGGAGCTTGGAGTGTCCAGTGACCAGTTAAGACAACAGGATTATCTGTAGGTTTTGCCCTTTAGGCTTATTTATTCGATTGGGTTGTATAATCCAATTTGTTTAACCGGTTGTATTCTGCCGGTCTGCTTTTATTTAAGTCTTCCACAGTGATTTATTTAATGCATGCTTAGTTATGCTCTTAGAATCTGATTAGGTAGTGAATCCGAGTTGGGTCGCTACAGTATTAGTCAAGATAGACAAATTTATTTATCCTATAGATTTTGTTATTCTTGACATGGATGAAAATTGTGAAGTTCCTCTAATTCTAGGTCGTCCCTTCTTAGCTATGAATAGAGCATTAATTGATGTAGAAAAGGGCGATTTAGTTCTAAGGATGAATGCTGAGCAAGTCGTATTTCATATGCTTAAATCGGCTAGCGATAGTCCTAAATTCAATTCTTGCTCTGCTGTGAATTTTGTAAATGTGTTTAAAGAATTTATTGATACAAATTTGCAGGTTCAGCGCTATGATAGCATAAATCCCGTCAAAGCATGCAGCAGTTGCGGGATTGATCAAACATTATTCAAGAGGGTGGATAAGCCACCATGACCTGAAAAATTAAATAAGGAGGTACAGTCGGGCTGTAGACTATAAATTTAGCGGTGACTGGGAGGCAACCCAGTGTTCTTTTCCCTATTCTATTTAGTTTTGCGTTATTTTTGCTTTTAAGTTAGTTTTTGAAATTCTTGTGTTTTTTTTTCGAAAAATTTAAAAAAAAAATTAAAACAAATTTTCTCTCACTCGAGCGAGCACTATGTGCGCTCAAGCGAGTGGGTCTATGTTTTCATTGTTCTGGGAGTAAAGAAGCTCGCTCGAGCGGACGTCATACGCGCTCGAGCGAGAAGGTATCTGTTTTAAAAAGTTTTTTGGACGATTTCTCTCGCTCAAGCGAGCCCTCTAACTCGCTTGAGCGCGAGGTAGTCTGACCCCGATAGAATGTTGGGTTCGCTCGAGCGAGCGGTCTTTTAATCGAATATATCGGGATCCATCTTTCCTTCTCCCTCATATTTTGTTCTTCTCTCTTGAACCCTAAACCCCCAATTCTTCAAATTTCACTCACAATTCAATTTTATCACAAATTTGCAGGCTAAAAATATCGGGGTATCTCAATACCATCTTCCTCCATCTACTCCGCCGGCCATCCACCTATGCTGCATGCAGCCAAGCACTCTCCATCTGTTCCAGTTTCCATCTTCGTCAGACGCCTCGTACCTCCGAATTACTTAGTCCCAGTACATTAGCCGTCTCTTCTTCCTAGTTTTTCTGGATCATATATTCATAAAATTCATGGGGCCTAACGTGCACGCTTGGACGGTGCTTCGTCTTCACAAAGAGTTCCGGCTTCTTCATCATCATCAGGCATCGCCAGAAAATTTGTCAATGTTGCGGCAAAAGAAAGGTACGATAGAGCTAAACTTAATCGCACCCCTATTCCTGAGAAGGGTGTGGAATTAACGCATCGAGAGGGTAGCGTAGCGATAGAAATTAGCCATAGACATTGGAATTTTTTCTGTCAACAACCTAAGGCGGCCGTTGTGCCTTTAGTGCGAGAGTTTTATGCAAATGCTGCTAAGAGAGAGGATGGTAAAGCGTATGTTTGGGGAAAACTAGTTTCTTTTGATGAAAATGCATTGAATTCCTTACTTCAAACTCCTGTTGTTGATGACGTGTTGTATCAGAGTTTGAAGGTCGACCCTGACTATAATGAAATTTTGGAACAATTGTGTTTTGATGGGGCGACTTGGCATGACCCGAACACGTATCTTCATTTTCCGGAAAAATTCTTATTGATGGAGTCGTCGATTTGGTTTGGATTTACTGCAAAGCGTTTGATGCCTATTTCTCATACCAGTAGTGTGAACATGGCAAATTTCATTCTTTTGTATGCATTGAGTTTGGGTTGGCCGATCAATGTCGGTCGGATTATTCATAGTGAGATTCGGCGCTCCATCTACACATCCTCCTTGGGCCTTTTATTTCCCAGCATCATCTCCAAGTTATGCATTCAGACTGGTGTCCAAGTTAGAGCCAACGAAGAATGGCAGCAGCCGCGACAACCCATTGATGCCGCACTTGTCGAGAATAAGGCGACCAAAAGAAAGAAAGACTTTCCTCAGGGTGGAAGAGCGAGTTCTAGTTCCGCTCCTGCACCACCACCACCACCACAGCCCCGTCGTCAGCCGTTTCCTGAGGCCATTCATGAGCTTACTGCTTTTGCTCATGTCCATAATGAGTTTATGGTTGTTGCCACTGCAAATTTTAATAGGATGGATGCTCTCCTCAGTGGTATTACCACTCATTTGCGGCTCGACACCTCGTCCATTCCTGCTGTTGTGCCATATCCACCTCCATTCCATTTCCAGTATGCTGCTCCTGCCCCCTCATATCAAGTGCCACCATTCCAGTTCAAGTTTTCCGAACAAGAGCTGCCGCCTCCGGAGTACCATGATGAGGATCCTGATGCCTCCGCTCCGCACTAGACCAGGGGAGTCCTGTTTATGTTCTGCATTGCATTTGTTCGTTCTCATTTAGTTGGTCATGTGTATGTTTGTTTGTGTCTCTGAAGCATTGAGGGCAATGCTTTAGATAAGTATGAGGAGGTTGTTTAGGTATTTGTTGTGTTGTTTGTCATTTTGTTCTTCATTGTGTTTGCATTCATTCGGTTTCGTTCTTTGTGTTTCGTTCATCATCATGCATATCATTGTGTTTGTGTTGTGTGAATAAGTAGAATGATGATTGTTAGCCGATGATGATAGATATGAACATGAGAAACTGTTGGTCGAATCGTGAATCATATTAAGCACGCATTTTAGACTAGTGTAGTGTAGCGATGTAATTGATGACATTCGTGTTTGTTTAATCATTTCACGGCAATAGTGTTTGTTAATCATGATAGTGTCTTTGGATTCTCGATGTTTCTGACATTGCATGTATTATCTTGAGCGTACCTATAAAAAAAATTTTGTGCAATTTTGGTTGATATTTAAGTTAACTCCATCCGGGTTACGAGTAAGGAATTAAAATCCTAATCCCTTGTTCTTGACTAATTTTGCGGATTCCATGGGGTTAAAAATTTTGAAATTTTAAAATAGCAATTCCATCCGGGCATGGAAAAATGATTGAAATCCTAATCAATTTTTCCATAGCTAAGTTTGCGGGTTAAATGGGATTTTTGCTCCATCCGGGCTATAGACTAGGGGATTGAAATTATAATCCTATCTTAGTTATGGCTAAGTTTGCAGGTAATTATTGGGGCATAAGAAAACCGGGTGCAAAATCCGGAGGTACGTAATTAATCTCAAAAAAGTGCATGTTTTTGTTTGGGATTGTTGGGATGAAAGAATGCTGGATTGTTACACTTTCATTGAGTGTCATAGGTCGCTAAACATTCTTAGAATGGATTCGTTTTGCATGCATTCATATGGGAGAGTTGATAAATGTGTTTCATATGCATATTTTTGTGATTGTTTTGCATGCATTCATATGTTATTGTTGTTATTTTATTTAGTTTTAGCATGTTTAATGAATTTTTCTGCATAATACTCTTCTTGGTCAATTTTGTAGGGAAACTCGGAAAAATCATGATTTTTAGACAGAGTTACACTCGCTCGAGCGAGAGGCTATGCTCGCTCGAGCGTGGCCGTGAGAACAAGAAATTTTCCAGAAGTCCACTCGCTCGAGCGCATCTGGTGCTCGCTCGAGCAAGCGAAGAGAGATCGTCAAGACATAAAGTGTCTCGCTCGAGTGAGACTTGTGCTCGCTCGAGCGAGCGAGACGGGCCACAATTCCTTTGGAGCATAGAGTTTCTCGCTCTAGCGAGACTTGTGCTCGCTCGAGCGAGCGGAGCGTACAGAGTTTTTTAAATATGAAATTCCTGCTCGGATTGGATGCTATCTTTTGAAGACCCTTGGGCATATAAATATGAACCCATCCATCAGAATAAGGGTTACACAGCGCGTTTGAAGGCAAGAGGATGTTGATCATCATCTTCCATTCTACCTTTATTTTTTTCTTTTTATTTTTGATTTTCAGTTGATGTTTTGGATTTAAAACACTTGTTTATGAATCATGTTAAACTTTAAGTAGTTTTTCTCTTTCGGTCAAGGCCACGTGATTGGGCCAGAAAATTTATGTAGAAAATTTGGATGTTTATTTAAGAATTTTCAGATTTGATTTTATTTTATTGATTATCGAATTTATATTTGTCTTGTGAATGATCTGGCCAGTTATTTGCTTGCATGTTAATCGATTCCAAGTCGACAGAGGAGGTTTTGATTTTGATCACTTTGATAATCAACATGTTGTAAAATCGACTAGAAATAGAATTCGGTTTCAATGTGCGGTTTAGGTGTTTACTAAATTTTCACACTTATTTATGCATTCAAATTTGATTAGAATTACGAAAGATAAATCCGCCAGTATTTGAATAGTTTTGATTGTTCTAGAAATATTTTTTAACAAATTAGGAGAATTCTCGTGAATTAAGATTAATTCTGAGTCTTGAATCAACTACTTGTTACATAATTTTTATGGTAACTACGTGAGTCCTTAATCGAGCTTTTTTCCTATCGAATTTAATCCAAAAATCTATGCTGTGTTTTGAGTTGAATTTTATTTGCAATTTAATTTCTTAGTTTAAAATCTGAAATCACTCTTTTTGATTAGTCTAGATTAAGTAGAAATAATTATATTCTGGTAGTCATATTTATACAGTTCTTGTGGGTTCGACATCTGATTCTATTCACTATCTATAACTTGACCAGGTACGCTTGCCAGTTGATTTTAATCACACCGATTTTAGCGGTCAATAATATCAGCCAATCTTAATTTTTAAAAGGTAGATCCCAATTGCATCCCCATGCAACCTTCACGTGTTTCGCCTCACTCTTAATAAGGACCCAATAATATGACGCCGTTTATCTTTGAGTGTCAAGCCGACCCATCAATGTTGAATTGTAGTGGACGGTCGCCATAAGTTTCCTTAATAATATGATCCGAAGTCATGGGAGTTCCACCCAATTCACGTCATTTATGTCATTGGCAAGTCATAGCTTTCTGGCAACCAGACCTCCCCAATAATATGAGTCAAACACTGACCGCGGGTAGCGTTCATCATGCAACCACTGTCGATTGAAGACAAGAATAAATTAAACTCTTTTAATTTTTATTTTTTTGGCTTGATATAAATTTTGAATCTTATTTAAAATGAGGGGTTTTAATTTTGAAATTGTCTCATTATTTTATTTTAAAAATCGTGTGCCATGATTTTGTATGTTTGTCGGATTCATGCAAATATATTATCTAATAATATACATACATTCATACTACTATATATCACATATATCATAATATTATAATTAAATAAACAAGAATGATCGATAGCCAATACTATTTGATCCATGTGAGCCAAACATGGATCCAAGCTCAAATCTTAGTTAAATGCAGGGATGCAAATGCAACTTATTACATAAACTTTCAATATTTTACATGTCATCATCTTGATTATCGGGCATACCATCTTCCAATCTTGATCTTCCACTAATTCTAATAATTACATTTGAAAAACCATGGCACGTAAGGGATACATCTCATGGGGTGAGAACATATCATAAACCAGACCAACTTTTATTCAAAATAAAAGAAATGATAAAAATAGTAAAATATTCTAACATACACCTAGCAAATTGGTCTTGGCTCTCGATCATACTTCATGCATATAATATCACATATTATAAATTCCATCAAATCATGTATCTTGTAATTTTATTACTAACCGCCATAATTATTAAATGAATTAATAAATTAAATAAATTATTTTATTTAATTTCCAATTAATTCAATAATAATTAATTTCTTGTAAAACTCATTTTACTATAAATAATTAAAATCACATTCTAATTATTTATTTCATAAGAAAATATTTATAATTTTACTAAAATTAATTTTAAGGGTAAACTTGTCTAATTTTCGTAAAATTTCAGTTGTACCCAAAATAATTTAAAATTATGAAAATCACATCGGGCCAAAAACTCCGTTCGAAAACCCATGGGCGAGGCTGCCCAAAACTTTTCTAGACAGCCAGCCCCTTTGCTCATACGCTGCCCGAACAATTTGGGCAGCTTGAAATTGGGCTGGTGTTATCCGGCCCAATTGCAATTGTGAATTACAATTCACAATTGCAATTCACGAATTGAATTCAATTCGTGTCTGCAATTTGTAAAATTCAATATATTTTGTTAAAATTTTGGAAAAATAAAATTTTTAAGGCGGGGCGATTTTGTAAATTTTCTTATGCGGTTATAAATAATAAAAAAAACTCAACATGTAATTAACCATATGATATAGAGAACATGTCTCTGATATTATTTATGGAGTAACGTTTTTTTCATGCCCAAGACGCAGCGGAAGTTTTAATTTTTTAATTTGGCATTCAAAATATTTTTGGGTACTCGTATGATTTGAATCAACATTCATAGGGTGTTTTGAGATAATACCTTTGGTGAATTAATTTACTTGACACCAACTATTTCGGAATTAGCAGAGATAGCTCTTGTTGTAATTTCCTACGAACGATCAACTGGAATACCACATTTCTTAAATCTCCGAATCATGTCCACGATCGGATTGCTCGTTTCTCTTCAAACACGCACTAGAGATATATGAAAAAATTTATCGTTGAGATATAAAACACACAAGAAAACACCACTCAAATTTTCCCATCAATTACAGAGAAGTGGTCGAATTCTTTTCAAAGATTGGAGAGTAATTTTTTCGAGAATCATACACATACATATTGTATTTTCTTAATTAGCAAGTTTGTGTGTTAAGGATATAATATATCAACCATTGTATATTATTACCATATGTAATATATCACATATATATGTATATATATTATTCCAAACATTCACATTACCAAATCACACATTTGCATATATTATATCTATATATAATATTGCACACACACATATATATATTAATATATTACCATATATATATATGCATAATATGGAAGTTATATATATATATATATATATATATATATATATAGAGTTCTTTTATGGTGCCCAACTCTCTATGCCCAACTCCATGCCCACCATGTACAATATGTGATAAGTCAACTCATCAATTGTATTGGTCAACTCACATATTGTACATGGTGGGCATGGAGTTGGGCATATGAGTTGGGCACCATAAAAGAACTCTATATATATATATATATAGAAGTTTTCAGCTTCCCAACAAATTCCTTCCAACTTCATCCCCGACCACTCGGGTTTTAGTGGTGAAAAAAATCAAAAACAAAAACAACTAAAACCCACCATCGGATTTTAGTGGTCGGACATGAAGTGGGAAAGAATTGTTGGGTAGCTGAAACTTTCTATATATATATATATATTTGTATGTATGTTTTATGGGTCTTTTTAATCCAAGTCCAACCGGGATACAATTAATTAAATCTATTTAAGACTTTTAATTATTTTACATGATGGGCATATACTCTTACAAGTCCATTAATCATGGGCTCATTAGAGTGCTCTCATCATAATCCCG
Source organism: Henckelia pumila (assembly GCF_033568475.1). NCBI lineage: Eukaryota > Viridiplantae > Streptophyta > Magnoliopsida > Lamiales > Gesneriaceae > Henckelia > Henckelia pumila. The sequence continues at coordinate 147,342,466 of NC_133120.1, forward strand.
ATCGATGATTAAACATCACCGATATGACAACCTCAACTTGCTTGCCATTATGATGCACATTTTGATTTTCGAAATAACTAAAGAACAACTGCTAATTTTGGAACACTTCCACTGAAATTAAACAAGTGCAATAAAATTTCTATAAGCTCTTATAAACTCATTTATAGGCTTATTGTTTGATATTATCAAACTTATTATTTGTTATAAATTCAAATCCTTGAATTTATTATCTCAACGGAAACAGGAAAACCGGTGCTTGTGTGACCATCAATGGTTCAGGGATACAAGTAGTCGTGGGTTCACAACTCTTTGTGATTCAGGACATTGTCCTTTATACGGGATCACCCTAACTCGCCCCATTCTATGCATCAACACCTTGATCATAAGAATGTTAGAATTCATTTTTGATTAGACCCATCGAATCATGGTAAGAGAGTCTAGTAGCATCGCCCCATGATTCTCTAGGTATCACTGATAGTGCCTGTAAGAACCAATATATTATGATTATCGTACAGTACGGTCCCTTCATCTCATATATCCCGATCGAATTTGCAAACATTGTGTAGTAGCCCGGACCCAGTTTTAGTGATTAACTGCTATTTAATCCAATAAACATGATTAAGGAGACTTCTAATGGATTAACGGAGCCCGGGATTAGACCCAAAATGATCAGAAATGGACCGAAGGGTCAGGCAGAACGAAAGCAATGTTCTAGGAATGGATGCAACGTTCGTGCCATCAGAAATGCATCACTGCTTACGTACTTGATGTGACATTGGCACCATCGGAAGCAACGATGGTGAACGGACGCAATGTTCGTCAGGCAGAACGAACGCAACGATGGAGGAACGGATGCAATGTTCGTTGTCTATAAATAGGGGTGCCGAGGCTCACATTTGATCACACCTTTCATCTCTTCTCTCTCGATTCCTTTGCCTTCTAACTCAGATCTAGGGAGTTCAAGGAGTCCCGTTGGGAATCCGGAAGTGGCATAGCGATCCAGGCGTCGTAGCGGAGCTGTGGCCTAGTTTTGAGGCAATCGACGGCAAAGGGCTAACGACGGACGAAGGTATAGCTTTTGCTTCCTAAAAATATTTAGGAGTATGCAATAGCCTAGTTAAGGCTTTTAGAGCTCTTTAATGATATTAGTATCATTTGGTAGTGTAGTGCGGATTATAGGTGTAGACCTAGAGCTGGTATAGCGCGCCTAGTGTTGAGGTACGAAAGTACTGTTCGAGATATCCTGACTGAGTATGCATGTATTATGTGACTGCATGATTTATATGCCATGATTTTATGTTGTATACATTTACATCTTGAGCTATCTCTATTGAGATGTCTGTTAGTAGGGTTTACCCTATCTTGTTAGTGGATGGACTTCCATCGATTTGGATCCCGCGTATCCACTGGTATTTTCGGTATGTGAGCCACCTCCTGAAGCGACGGCACAACGTGCTACATACCAGGGTCTGGTCTGTCTCTGTTATCTTATCTTTGACCTCGAGTTTGTAGGGAGTTCACTTGCATGCATGTATACTCATACTATCGTGCTTAGCATTTTATGCTCACGCCTAGTACTCTGTGTTTTTGGACACCCTATTCCATGGGGTAGGTTTGCGATTGGATGAGGCAGGTGGATCCAAGAGGGGCTAGGCAGTGGTTGGCCAGCTGGAGCTTCGTCTAGGCTTTTATTCTGTTGTATTGGGTTTATACATTGTTCGATCTGGTTGTATAATATTTGGGTATTTACAGATTCCTTTCATTGGGATTGTATAATTTTTATGGTTTCCGCAGTTTTATTCTGATTACTGTTTTGATTAAGTTCATTGCATGCCTAAACTCTGTTTAGTAGGTGATCTCGATAAGGGTCACTACACATTGGTTCATCGAGGGTTGCATGTGAAGTTCGATAACAATGTGATACATCTTAGAGAATATGTAACGCCCTCAACCGATGAAGATGTTACAAAACTAACATAACCTTACAATAACGCGGAAAAGAATTTTTTTTTTTTTTTTTTTTTTGAAAGATGTATGCATACATCAAACCTTACTTAAAACATTTCAGAATAGTTTACAACCTTAAAATACATCATAAATTTGCAAATAGCTCAAGACATAGCATATCACACTCAACACATAACACACTCATGCATCGCCCGCCGGTCCGACTCCTTGCTCTTCTTCATGTCCGACATTAAACTCGTCGACATATGCATAAATTTCTGTAAGAGTGGGTGCCCAGTGAGCCAACTGTGTGGCTATGGGCTTTGATGACTCTTTTTATGAACAATCTTTTGTTTAATATTATTTACACTTTTATGGCAATGACTTTATATTACTTCATATTGTTATATTGTGATATACTATTGTTGTTTTGATAAAGACCTTGAATATACTATAGTGTATGTAAGATGTGGTAGAACATGGAGATGTCTATCATGAAATACATCTTATAGTCACTGTATGTTCTAAAACCGTTCCTAGTCGATTGAGCCGTCCGATAATAAGGATAAGGATCGCTCGAGTTTGAGACTAGCATTTGCGATGCGGAGTACCACGTTTCATTGGTAGGGAACATGGAGATGTTCGAAGCATGCAAATGGATATTCATAGGATGAATAATCGAACTACCCTATCCGGACTTTCCAAGTGGTTATCACTTATCGAGTGGATTAAGTCCGCGGTTTTGGTTGTACACCATTAGTCCTTACGACTTGAAACATCATGGAGACTCTATATGCTAGTGCTGTGCTTTGACTCGTTTACCGACTCTATGGGGGTCATCAGGTGTCGAGATTGGGTACAGTTACGACACATATAGGAGTCAATGCATTGTTGTCAAGGATTCACCACATACTTGCGAGTATGGATATCCTATGCGATCTGAGGAGATATTAGTGTGACAAATCTCTGGCCAGAGTACTTGATGTGATTTAAGAAATGGTTTCTTAGTAGCACATGCGATGTCACTAATTTGATCTTCAAGATGTATTGCATAGTTATCGAATCTTGAGCGACTCTCGATATACCAATGGTTGTTGATTCGATCGGGATATTTGGATGAAGGGACCGTACTGTACGCTAACCAAAATCTACTGGTTCTTGTAGGCACTATCAGTGATACCTAGGGAATCATGGGGCGATGTTGCTAGGCGCTTTACCATGATTCGTTGGGCAAGTCGGAAAGTGTTGTTCCGAGTCACAAGGAGTTGTGAGCCCACGGCTAGCTGTATCCCTGAACCATTGAGGGTCACACAGTGTAATGGAGTTTTAATCCCCGTTGAGATAGTTAAATTTAAAGAGTTAAATTTAATGAACTAAGGAGTTGGACTTCTTAAATAAGAGTAAGGGAGTAGGATTTCCTAAAATGACATAGGGATGGACATTTTTGGAAACCACTGAATTCGGATTCAGGAAAATTTATTTTGACTTTAAAATGTGCAGAAATGGTTTCTGTGCACATTGGTGAAATTGGTTCATCGATCGGAGTCACGATGAATTTTATATTAATTTCTGAACGTGCGGGCTTTGCTTGTCGGGCCCTAGCTTATGACTAATGGGCCCTAAGGTGTTAGTGGCCTGCATTATAAATAAGTTATTTCAGTACAGAAATTACACACAACAGGTCATAATTTTTGAGAGCAAAAATCGAAAACCCTAGTCTCTCTAAAAGAAATTTCGGCCGACCCCTCCCCCTCTGCCCGAGAAAATTCCGGTCTGTGATTTTGAATCGCGGTCAGGAATAACGAATCAGATTCGTGTAATCTCTTCGCAGAAAACTTCTGATAGATTTTCTAGTGCAATCTATCAGAGGGATTAAACCTCTGTTCGTGGACCTGATTGAAGGAGTTCATCGGTTCCAGGGAGAGACAACAAGAGCAGATAAAATCTGTTGGTGTCCATTAATCTCGTTGCGATATTTAAGGTAAAATTTAATAATTGTTATTTGAATTTTACACACACAATAATTTAATCGTTGAATGGTTGATACCCACACCATGGAATTGTTCCATGATAAAAATTTTTAAACTTCCGCTGCACCGGGTATCAATCGTGATTGATCTGAGAGCCGCGTTTTCCAACAGTGGTATCAGAGCAAGGTTGCTCAGATCAAACGATTAAATTAATCAATTGTACAAAATTTTTGAGTCTCGGTTTTTGAAACAAAATAAATATTTTTAAATAAAAAAAAAAAATTTTCGGGGCAAAACCCGGGCAGCGATTGGATCGCTGCCCGGTGGGGCAGCAATTGTTGCTGCCCCGGGCGGCGCACGGCGCCGCCCAAAGGGGGCGCACGGCGCCGCCCAAGGCGGCGACCGTCGCCGCCCAGGGCGGCGCACGGCGCCGCCCAGGGCAGCGCTGTGCGCTGCCCAGCGCAGCGCTGGGCGCTGCGCAGGGCGGCGCTCGGCGCCGCCCAGGGGCGGCGCCAGGCGCTGCCCTATGGGGGCAGCCGGGCTGCCCCCGGCCCGCGCCCCGGGTGCGGGCCGGCCCGGGAGTGTCCCGGGCGGCCCGCGGGAAAAATTATATTTTTATTTAAAATTAATTTTAATATTTAAAATTTTATTTTTGGTCCGGTCAAAAATTGTTTTTGATTGGTTCACGAGATTTCGGATCGAATTGTTCGAGTCCGTAAATTTTAAAATTGATTTTGGATAAATTTGAATTTTTGGAAAATTTTAATATTTTATCCGTAAATTGAATTTTGAAATCAATTATTTTGGTACAATTGATGATAAGATATGATCTTATGATATATTAAGTAAAATATGATTTTATTTGTAAAATTGGATTTTATAGATAAAATATGATTTTATTTGATATAGAGATAAAATATGATTTTATATGTGAAATGAGATTTTATATATAAAATATGATTTTATCTTGTTTAAATTTGAATTGCCACAGCATGTTATCCAATAAATTAATTTTGAATTAAATGTTATTGGATAAGGATGATCGATTGCCATGACCAATTTTGTAGGTGTATGTTAGGAATTTACATTTTGTCTTTATTATTGTTGGTTTTATTAATGGGCCTGGTTTATGGCCCGATATGAATGTCATATGTAATAAAAGTGGGCTTGGTTTATAGCCCGTTCCCACCCCCTAAAAATGTATCCCCTACTTGTCATTGTTATTTATTGTAAATACATTAGATTTAGTGGGAGATCAAGATTTGAAGATGGTGGGCCCAGCAGACAATGAAGACTGAAGAAATGTAAATTGGAAGCATATGTAATAGGATTGCATTTGCATACTGCATATTACCTAGGATTGGACTAAGACCCGTGATTGGCAACCACGGGTCAATTAGAAATGGAATCGATCATCCTATAATATGTGATATTATGATTGTATGCATGTTTAGACATAAATTGCGTGAATCCGGCAATGCATGCAATAAATTAAATATGATGAGACAAATAATTTTATAAATAAAATCCCTCATTTTAAATATGATTTAAAATTTATATCAAGATAAATAAAGGAAATTTAAATATTGTTTAAATGTTCCTACCTTCCATCAACGGTCAATGTATGTGATGCTACCCGCGGATACGGTCCGGCTCATATTATTGGGGGGGCCCGTCCGTCGGAAAGCTGTACATTGGATCGACAAATGTTGTAAGTTGGGTGGAACTCCCATGGGATCGGCTCATATTATTGGGGGATCCACATGGCGACCGTCCATCACAACTTAATATTGATGGGTCATCTTGACATGTCACTTTAAACGGCGTCATATTATTGGGCCCTTATTGGACATGAGGAACACATGGGGGTTGCTTTGGAAGCAATTGGGCTCTACCTTTTGAGAATTATGGTTGGCTGATATTATTCGGGACCATAAGTTTGTCAATTGGACTCCATGTTCTCACTAAGGAAAAAGTTTCCCGTTTTCACTAGAGGGTGGTGAAATCGTTAAAATAGTGGGAGTGAGATTCATAAAATTAAATTCGCCTATCTTATGTCTTAGTAAATTGTTAAACAATCATTGATATATGTCTGTTTTTCTTTTCAGTATTTCATACAATGAATTCGCGAAATCCATTATTCTCGATCCTCGAACAAAACAAGTTGACTGGCGCCAACTATACGGAATGGTTCCGGAAGTTGAAGATTGTCTTAACTTCGGAGAAAATGCTCTACGTGTTAGAGAAAGCACCTCCGAAGGAAGCACCAGCTGACATAAGTCCGGAGGAATTGGCCAAACTTGATGCATGGTGTGACCATGACATCAAGACCAAATGCTATATGCAAGCCTCGATGTCTGATGAACTCCAGAGGCGATTTGAGGACACGGTGAATGCTGCTGACATTCACGCGCAACTCAAGGAACTTTTTGGGGCTCAGTCGAGGGCTGAAAGGTTCTCTACTGTTAAGGAGTTGATGACGTGCCGCATGCGTGAAGGGACTTCGGTCCGTGATCATGGGGTACGAGTGATTTGGCTCATACAGAAGTTAGCGACCCTTGATTTGGTGTTGGAGCATGAACTCAATGTGGACTTGCTGCTTCTATCTCTTCCTTCTTCATTTGATGGATTCGTGATAAATTTTAATATGAACAAGATAGAGGCCACCCTTGAAGAGATGGTCAATATGCTCGTTACATATGAATCCACACTTAAGAAGGATAAGCCAGCTTTCTTGGTGGGCTCCTCATCTTCTGCTAAGAAGGGGCCAAGTATGAAGGGCAAGAAACGTTCTGCCCCACCCAAGAAAGTGGAACCCGAGAAGAAGCAAAAGACAAAGGCTTCAAACAATGGAAAATCCAAGGATGTTTGCCATTACTGCAAGAAGCCGGGTCATTGGAAGCGCAACTGCAAGGAGTATCTTGAGCAGTTAGGAACTGCAAAGGGTATGTTCTATATCGAAATAAACATGTCACTTAATACAACTTCTTGGGTATTGGATACCGGATGTGGATCTCACATTTGCAATGATTTGCAGGTGATGACAAGAAGTCGCAGGCTTAGAATGGGTGAGACCCAGCTGAGGCTCGGGAATGGTTCCAGAGTTGAAGCTACGGCCATTGGAGATGTTTGTTTGATTTTGCAGAATGGTTTTAAATTATTGTTGAGAGATGTTTTATTTGTGCCAGATTTAATTAAAAACATTATTTCTATTTCTATGCTTGATAGAGATGGTTATTCTTGTAATTTTGTGAATGGGATTTGCAATATTTACAAGAATGAATGTTTAATTGGAAATGGACAACTTGAAAACGATCTATACAATTTAAAACTAAAAGACGTTCCAGTGAATTGTATTGACAAACCGGCGACAACAAACAAAAGGAAAATCGATAGTCAAAACCCGGCAAACCTTTGGCACGCTAGACTAGGTCATATTTCCTCAAGGAGGATGAACAAGCTAGTGGGAGAGGGCATGTTTGATATGTCTGATATTAACTCTCTACCTACTTGTGAATCCTGCCTAAAAGGAAAAATGACTAAATCTCCTTTTAAGGGGAAACCTGAGCGTAGTCAGAATCTGTTGGATTTGATCCATACAGATGTTTGTGGTCCATTTAGAGTAGGGACTCAACATGGCCACACCTACTTCATTACCTTTACTGATGATTATTCAAGGTGTATGGGTATTTATATTTAATGAAATATAAGTCTGAAGCATTTGAAAAGTTCAAAGAATTCAAGGCTGAAGTAGAAAACAAGCTAGGTAAAAGTATTAAAACACTTCGATCGGATCGAGGTGGAGAATACTTGAGTACCGAGTTTTTGGACTATCTGAAAGAGAATGGGATTCTCTCTCAGTGGACTCCTCCTATGACACCACAGCTTAATGGTGTATCGGAGCGTCGTAATCGAACTTTGTTGGACATGGTTCGATCTATGATGAGCTTCACTGAGCTTCCACCTTCGTTTTGGGGCTATGCGCTTGAAACGGCGGTATTGTTGTTGAACAACGTCCACACTAAAGCAGTGGACAAAACACCATACGAGTTATGGAATGGCAAAGCTCCTAAGTATTCGTACTTGAGGATTTGGGGATGTCCTGCTTACGTGAAGCGGACAGTGGGAGATAAGTTGGATAGTCGATCCAGCTTATGTTATTTTGTAGGGTATCCGAAGAATTCAATCGGATATTATTTCTATTATCCTGCTGAAACAAAGGTGTTTGTTTCTAGGAATGCCACCTTCTTGGAGAAGGAGTTCTTATTGGATAAGAAAGGCGAGATGATGGAACTCGAAGAAGTTCGAGAAGAACCCAAAATACAAAATAACGATCCTACACCTCAGGAACCATTGCTGGACACGCCTGCACCTAGAAGATCCGAAAGGACTTCTAGACCTCCAGTTCGATATGGTCTTCTTCTTGAAGGGGATCAAGATGAACCCGACATTGGATGTGATCCAAGAAACTTCAAGGAAGCAATTTCTGATGCGGATTCGAATTTATGGCTTGAAGCTATGCAGTCAGAATTGGATTCGATGCATACAAACCAAGTTTGGTCTTTAGTAGATCCTCCCGATGGAATTGTTCCGATAGGGTGTAAATGGATCTACAAAAGAAAGCTTGGGCCTGATGGTAAGGTATTGACCTACAAGGCGCGATTGGTGGCTAAAGGTTATACTCAAAGGCAAGGAGTTGACTATGACGAAACCTTTTCACCAGTTGCAATGTTCAAGTCCATAAGAATCCTAATTGCCATAGCTGCATGGTATGACTATGAGATATGGCAGATGGATGTGAAGACTGCTTTTCTTAATGGAGACATTAAGGAAGAAATCTATATGAGGCAGCCTGAGGGGTTCACATCCATGGGAAGCGAGCATAAGGTATGCAAGCTTCAGAGATCAATTTATGGTCTAAAACAAGCATCAAGAAGTTGGAACCAGAAATTTGATGAAACAATAAAAGATTTTGGTTTCATCAAGAACCCGGAGGAACCTTGCGTGTACAAGAAAGTAGTTAAGGATGCGGTGACATTCTTAGTACTTTATGTTGATGACATCCTACTCATTGGGAATGATGTAGGGATGTTGCAGTCAACAAAGATATGGTTATCAGGTAGATTTTCGATGAAGGATTTGGGAGAGGCATCCTACATTCTTGGGATACAGATCTATAGAGATAGGTCTAAGAGAATGATAGGACTCACTCAATCAACCTACATCGATACCATATTGAAACGGTTTTCAATGGATGGGTCCAAAAGAGGACATCTACCCATGTGTCATGGAGTTTCTCTATCCAAGTCTATGTGTCCCAAGACTGATGAAGAGATAGAGAATATGACACATGTACCATATGCGTCAGCTATAGGTAGTATCATGTATGGGATGATATCTACCAGACCGGATGTAGCATTTGCTCTGAGTGTCACGAGCAGATATCAGTCTAATCCTGGTCAAATGCATTGGAAAGCCGTGAAGGACATTCTTAAGTACTTGCGAAGGACTAAGAATATGTTCATGGTTTATGGAGGACGAGAACTCAAATTGGAAGGCTATACCGACTCTAGCTTCCAAAGTGATGTGGATGACTCGAAGTCAACCTCTGGATTTGTGTTCATGCTCAATGGCGGTGCTGTCTCTTGGAAGAGTTCCAAGCAGGACACCACAGCGGATTCCACCACTGAGGCTGAATACATTGCAGCATCAGCTGCTGCTAAAGAGGCCGTTTGGATGAGAAATTTCGTCCAAGAGTTGGGCGTCATTCCTGAATTTGTTGGTCCAGTCCCGGTGTACTGCGACAACACGGGTGCCGTTGCTCAAGCAAAGGAACCAAGGTCTCATCAAAGATCCAAACACGTACTGAGGAAATACCACATAATCCGGGAGATTGTGAAAAGAGGAGACATCATTGTCGAACGAGTGGCCTCTGCAGACAATATCGCTGATCCGCTTACTAAGCCCTTGCCAGGACCATTGTTTGACAAACATCGCGAAGCAATGGGTCTACGTAGTATGACTAGTTGGCTATAGGGCAAGTGGGAGATTGTAAGAGTGGGTGCCCAGTGAGCCAACTGTGTGGCTATGGGCTTTGATGACTCTTTGTATGAACAATCTTTTGTTTAATATTATTTACACTTTTATGGCAATGACTTTATATTACTTCATATTGTTATATTGTGATATACTATTGTTGTTTTGATAAAGACCTTGAATATACTATAGTGTATGTAAGATGTGGTAGAACATGGAGATGTCTATCATGAAATACATCTTATAGTCACTGTATGTTCTAAAACCGTTCCTAGTCGATTGAGCCGTCCGATAATAAGGATAAGGATCGCTCGAGTTTGAGACTAGCATTTGCGATGCGGAGTACCACGTTTCATTGGTAGGGAACATGGAGATGTTCGAAGCATGCAAATGGATATTCATAGGATGAATAATCGAACTACCCTATCCGGACTTTCCAAGTGGTTATCACTTATCGAGTGGATTAAGTCCGCGGTTTTGGTTGTACACCATTAGTCCTTACGACTTGAAACATCATGGAGACTCTATATGCTAGTGATGTGCTTTGACTCGTTTACCGACTCTATGGGGGTCATCAGGTGTCGAGATTGGGTACAGTTACGACACATATAGGAGTCAATGCATTGTTGTCAAGGATTCACCACATACTTGCGAGTATGGATATCCTATGCGATCTGAGGAGATATTAGTGTGACAAATCTCTGGCCAGAGTACTTGATGTGATTTAAGAAATGGTTTCTTAGTAGCACATGCGATGTCACTAATTTGATCTTCAAGATGTATTGCATAGTTATCGAATCTTGAGCGACTCTCGATATACCAATGGTTGTTGATTCGATCGGGATATTTGGATGAAGGGACCGTACTGTACGCTAACCAAAATCTACTGGTTCTTGTAGGCACTATCAGTGATACCTAGGGAATCATGGGGCGATGTTGCTAGGCGCTTTACCATGATTCGTTGGGCAAGTCGGAAAGTGTTGTTCCGAGTCACAAGGAGTTGTGAGCCCACGGCTAGCTGTATCCCTGAACCATTGAGGGTCACACAGTGTAATGGAGTTTTAATCCCCGTTGAGATAGTTAAATTTAAAGAGTTAAATTTAATGAACTAAGGAGTTGGACTTCTTAAATAAGAGTAAGGGAGTAGGATTTCCTAAAATGACATAGGGATGGACATTTTTGGAAACCACTGAATTCGGATTCAGGAAAATTTATTTTGACTTTAAAATGTGCAGAAATGGTTTCTGTGCACATTGGTGAAATTGGTTCATCGATCGGAGTCACGATGAATTTTATATTAATTTCTGAACGTGCGGGCTTTGCTTGTCGGGCCCTAGCTTATGACTAATGGGCCCTAAGGTGTTAGTGGCCTGCATTATAAATAAGTTATTTCAGTACAGAAATTACACACAACAGGTCATAATTTTTGAGAGCAAAAATCGAAAACCCTAGTCTCTCTAAAAGAAATTTCGGCCGACCCCTCCCCCTCTGCCCGAGAAAATTCCGGTCTGTGATTTTGAATCGCGGTCAGGAATAACGAATCAGATTCGTGTAATCTCTTCGCAGAAAACTTCTGATAGATTTTCTAGTGCAATCTATCAGAGGGATTAAACCTCTGTTCGTGGACCTGATTGAAGGAGTTCATCGGTTCCAGGGAGAGACAACAAGAGCAGATAAAATCTGTTGGTGTCCATTAATCTCGTTGCGAGATTTAAGGTAAAATTTAATAATTGTTATTTGAATTTTACACACACAATAATTTAATCGTTGAATGGTTGATACCCACACCATGGAATTGTTCCATGATAAAAATTTTTAAACTTCCGCTGCACCGGGTATCAATCGTGATTGATCTGAGAGCCGCGTTTTCCAACAATTTCATCCTCATTACCTGCACCATTCAAGTATAGTGAGTCTAAAGACTCAGCGAGTATATGCAGTAAAAATCGTGAGATTTCAAATATCATTTAAACGTAACATAACATAACATAAACTCATCATTTGGTGACGAATTATGCGAAATTGTGGCAACCGTCATAATGGGCACATTCATCCTTTTCTTGTTGATCAACAAGCATATGGCACTAAGCCTCATAACATTCGTTCTTTGGAAAGGCCCTCTCCGGAGCTCATCCCGGAGCACCAGTCCCGTGTACTTATCTGTCTCATGAGCCATGTTTGGAAAGGCCCTCTCCGGAGCCCAAACCGGAGCACCAATCCCGTGTTTGCCACCACAAAGACACATAAGACATCAAAATCTTTTCATGCATTAACATATCATATCATGATTCATCTTAACATCATTCATCATATCATTTCATTCATTATGAAACATCATTGTTTCATCGTAAATTCCATCATAACTTTCATTTCGTGAACATAAAACTTTACTCCATTACTTCTGCATGTCATAGATGATAAAAATCATACTTTCATATTGAACATAGGTTTCATGAATGAAACTTAGACATTTACATGCATCACATAGCGTAATCGATCCACGTAAGTCGTTCTTGTCGTTCTTGACTTAAAATTTGAAACTTTTTGCATAGAAACTCTTAAATATATTTTATAAGCCTTTGAAGATCATAATCATGAATTTAGGACCCTAAAATAACATAAACAAATCATGAATTTCGAGTGAAAGGCGCGGCCGCTCAACTTCTAGGCGCGGGCGCGCCTGACCTGCGCAAATGGTTCATCTTGCTCGCTCCGAAACTCTATTTTTAAGTTAGAATTTGAAAACGTGGTAAACATGAAAGTTGTATCTCTGGATCTTGGCTTTCTAATGCCGAAAACCGCACCTCAATTGGAGTTTGCAGTAAAAAGGTATGCTCATTCTCCCCAAATGTGTCACTGCCGGGAAATCAAAACACTCTACACACTTTGGGGTGATTTTGACCAATCTTCCAAAATTATTTTGACAAAACTCAAAACATGAAAGTTGTAGATAAATAAGCTAGCTTTCAAATAGAATTGGCCTCATATCATTTGGATTACTACCCTAATTGTTATCCTCAAAATCATAACAAGTATAGGTAATCCGGTGCCACCAAACACAATTTCAACACTTCAAACTTCAAACATAAACTTCTTTTAATCAAAATCCTAACTACATAAATCATCAAAGCTCATTTTCTTGTAATTGAACATGGTTTAACTAACTTCAAAACATTAAAATCTTAAAAGAACATGAACCTCTTGAATCAACTCAAGTACTTGACAAGAACAACCTACGCTTCACGATCTCGTAAAATCATAACTTCATGCTCTTGAAATTCATGAAAATCATGCATAAATATCTCAACACACAACAATTCATATCAAAATACATAATAGCTTGAATGGGTTTCAAAATCTTTTAAATTTGTACTTTCCTTGAAATGAAGACGAAGTTGATTCGGATTCTTGGCAACGAGCTAACCACACCAAGAACGAGATTTGGAACTTTGGCTTGTGACTTTCTTGAAGAACCGTGAAGGTTCAATAAAGAAACAAGAAGGAGAAGATGATAGAATGGAGAGAAGGGGAAAGAATCGTGTAGAGGATAGGGAAGAAGAGAGAGTCAAGGGAACAAGGGGACATGGGAAGTAATGGGGTGGGGAACCGGGTAGATAGATAGGATAATGATCATTCAATACATAATGTGTGTTCATCTCTAAAATGCAGTCAGTCACCCGTCCCGACTCGTCTGATAAAAATACCATCCCCCGACTCATGCATCAAAAACATATCAATATTATACTTAAAACGTTCGTAAAAATACGCTCTATCATCTCATTCGTAGGTTAGCCTCGTCCCATGATTCCAAAATCAAACTCGACCTGAAACCATTAACTTAATCGAAAGCGTTAAACATAAAATAATTATATCATGAAACCATAATCATTAAATCATAACTTAAACAATTTATGGCATAAAATCATAAAAATTATTTTAAAATCATCGTAAGTGACTTTAGTGGATTTGGACCTTACAACTCTACCCTCCTTAAAAGAATTTTTTCCTCAAAATTCGACTCACCAAATAATTCTGGGTATCGGCTATGCATATCTTGTTCAGTCTCCCAAGTAGCCTCTTCCACTAATTGATTGCGCCATAAGACCTTTACCATCTTGATCTCTTTGTTTCTCAACTTCCGGACTTGTGTATCCAAAATTTGGATAGGTACCTCTTCATATGACAAGTCTGGCGTCCACTGAACTGGTTCATGACGAATGACATGTAAAGGATTTGAGATATACTTCCTCAACATCGAGACATGGAAGACGTCGTGTACTCCTTCTAGATTTGGAGGCAATGCTAATCGATAGGCTCTTTCTCCAATCTTGTCTAGGATCTCGAAAGGCCCTATATATCTCGGACTCAGCTTTCCTTTCTTCCCAAATCTCAAAACTCCTTTCCAAGGTGACACTTTCAAGAACGCATGATCACCTACCTGAAACTCCAAGTCTCTACGCCTCTTATCGGCGTAGCTTTTCTGTCGACTCTGTGCTGTCAACATTCTGTCCTTGACTTTTGCTATCATGTCGATTGTCTGTTGCACTATTTCTGGTCCCAATACAGCTCTTTCTCCCACTTCATCCCAATGCAATGGAGTCCTACACTTTCTCCCATACAAAGCCTCATAAGGAGTCATTCCAATAGTAGTTTGATAACTATTGTTATATGTGAACTCCACTAAAGGCAATTTCGATTCCCAATTTCCTCCGAAGTCAATCATGCAAGACCTAAGTAAATCCTCCAGTATCTGAATCACTCGCTCAGATTGTCCATATGTTTGTGGATGAAAAGCTGTACTGAAGGCTAACTTTGTCCCCAATCCATGATGTAGACTCTTCCAAAAGTTTGATGTGAACCTGGGATCCCTGTCAGAGACTATCCTTGCTGGAACTCCATGCAATCTAACTACCTCTCGAATATACAACTCTGCATATTGATTCATCGAGAAGTTGTTTCTAACTGGTAAAAAGTGAGCTGACTTCGTCAACCTATCAACTATTATCCATATTGAATTCATTCTTCGTTGTGTAATTGGCAGTCCAATCACAAAGTCCATGGTGACATCTTCCCATTTCCAAGTGGGAATGTGTAATGGTTTCAGAAGTCCTACTGGCCTTTGATGTTCAACTTTGACCTGTTGACATGTCAAACATTCGCTAACAAACTTAAGGATGTCTTTCTTCATACCTGGCCACCAGTATAGCATCTGTAAATCCTTGAACATCTATGTACTCCCTGGATGAATAGAATATGGTACAGTGTGAGCCTCAGTCATCACATCTTCCCTCAGTAAATCTACTGCTGGTACCCACTTTCGCCCTTTGTGATGCACGATCCCATCCTTCACTGTATACAATGCACCCCCTTTAGCTTCATCTTTAAGTTTCCAAGTTAATAATTGCTGGTCTGAAGCCTGACCCGTTCGAATCTTGTCGAGCAAACTTGGAACCATTGTTAAGGCTGATAGGGCACAAACTTCCATCGGCTCAACTACTTCCAATCTGAGTCGTTCAAAATCTGCAATCAACTCTTGTTGAGTTGTCATTCTGTTCAAGGTTGCAAATTTACGACTCAAAGCATCTGCTACTACATTAGCTTTACCCGGATGGTAGCTAATATTACAGTCATAATCTTTCACCAATTCGAGCCATCTTCTCTGCCTCATGTTCAACTCCTTCTGGGTGAAGAAATACTTCAAACTCTTATGATCAGTGAAAATCTGACACTTCTCACCATAAAGGTAATGTCTCCACAGTTTGAGTGCGAAGACAACTGTTGCCAATTCAAGGTCATGGGTAGGGTAATTCTTTTCATGAATCTTCAACTTTCGTGAAGCATATGCTATCACCTTTCCATCTTGCATCAAGACAGCCCCTAATCCACTCTTGGAAGCATCTGTATAAATTACGAATCGACATGTTCCTTCTGGTATGGCTAGTACTGGTGCTGTCATCAACTTTTTCTTTAACACTAAAAAGCTTTTCTCACACTGATTAGACCATTCAAACTTCACACTTTTGCGAGTTAATGACGTTAGTGGCAGCGCTATCTTGGAGAAATCCTGAATGAATCTCCTATAGTAACCCGCTAATCCCAAGAAACTCCGTATCTCTGTAGCATTCTTTGGAGTAACCCAATTTTTAATTGCTTCTATCTTTGCTGGATCAACCTCTATTCCCTTAGCCGAAACTATGTGACCCAAAAATGCAATATGTTCCAACCAAAATTCACACTTACTGAACTTAGCAAACAATTGTTTTTCTTTCAGAATCTGCAAGACTGTAGTTAGATGCTGATGATGCTCATCTGAACTACGAGAGTATATCAGTATGTCATCTATGAATACTATGACAAACTGATCTAAGAAAGGTTGAAACACTCTGTTCATAAGATCCATGAATACTGCCGGTGCATTGGTAACTCCAAATGGCATGACTAAAAACTCGTAGTGGCCATAACGAGTCCTGAAAGCCGTCTTATGAATATCTTCATCTTTCACCTTCAATTGGTGATAACCTGATCTCAAATCGATCTTGGAGAATACTACTGCCCCTTGTAACTGATCAAACAAATCATCAATCCTTGGCAGTGGATATTTGTTCTTCACTGTTACTCGATTCAGCTCTCTATAATCGATGCACAGTCTCATAGACCCATCTTTCTTCTTGACAAACAATACCGGTGCACCCCAAGGCGATATACTTGGTCTAATAAAGCCTTTATTGAGTAGCTCTTGTAGTTGCTCCTTCAATTCTTTCATTTCAGTCGGTGCTAATCTGTATGGTGCTTTGGAAGCTGGTTGGGTTCCGAGCATTAATTCAATCCCAAATTCTACCTCCCTAGCTGGAGGTAATCCTGCAATATCATCAGAAAATACTTCTGGAAAATCTCTCACTACCTCGACGTCTTCAAGTTTCGGTCGAGGTAATTCTTGGTCGCAAGTGACACTTGCGAGGAAACCTTCACATCCTTTATTCAACAGTTGTCATGCCTTACCTACTGAAATTAAAAGAGATGAATTATTTTTCGGTGTGGCATGGAATAGAAACGTTTCTCCATCCTTAGTTTTCAAGGAAACCGTCCTTCATTTACAGTCTATTGTAGCCTCGTAACAAGACAACCAATCCATACCAAATATCACGTCAAAGTCCGACATTTTGAGGATAATAAGATCAGCATACAACTCATGACCTTGCATTTGTATACTGCATCCTCTGATAATCAAATCACTACTCAATTCTTCCCCTGAAGGCAAAGATATACTAAACCCCGAAATTGACTTATCCGGTACCAAACCAGATTTATTAACAAATTCAACAGATATGAATGAATATGTAGCTCCAGTATCAATTAAGATATGAGCAGGAATACTGGAAACATTAATCATACCTGTGACGATGGCTGAGTTTGTGTCCACTTGCTCATGAGTCATGGCAAACACTCGGCCTTTGGCCGGTCCTCTTTGTTGGGGACATTCCTTTGCAAAATGTCCTGGTTGTTTGCACAAGTAACATACACCAGTTCCCATCATACATTGGCCTGAATGAAGTTTTCCACATTTTTGACAAGTTGTTGGTGCATTTGCCGGTTTTGGTGCTGACAGAGCCAACTGTTTCTGCCCTTGAGGTTGAGGCTGTTGTTGTTGGTACGATCGGTGTTGGGGAGGGGCTTGGTACGACCTCTTTCTGTTAGAATTTCCTTGTTGGTCTCGACCCTGATAGTTAGATCTTTTTGCCTGTGACTCTTTGATAATATCATTTCTGTCCTTTTCGGACAGCATGGCCTGATCTACCGCTTCTTTGTAATTTTTCGCTCCACTTAGTCTAACATCCTTTCTGATGAATGCATTCAACCCTTCTGTAAAGTGTTTCTACTCTTTAGCAGGATCACCAGAAATCATCGGTACAAAGTATCTTCCCCTTTCAAACTTCTTTACATACTCCGCAATTGACATGTTTCCTTGACGGATCTCCAAAAACTCTCTAGCCAACCTGTTTCGGGTGCTCACCGTGAAATATTTGCCGTAGAACACATCCTTGAATCCATTCCAAGTAAGGGTGGTTAGGTTCAACGCTGCTTTGGCTCCATTCCACCAAACACGAGCATCATCACGGAACATATAGGTAGCACATCTCAATCTATCCGCATCCGTGATTTGCATGAATTCAAAAGCAGTCTCCATAGCTAGGAACCATTGTTCCGCAATCAAAGGATCAGTCTCTCCTTTGAACTCAGGTGGTCCCAACTCTAAGAACCTTTTGTGGATAGGGTTTTGATTAGCCGCAGGATGGTTATTTCCGGCATTAGCTGTCTGGGCTTGAAGCAACTGTTGGATTTGAGCTCCCTGAGCACGGCTTTGCTCTTGAAGCAGAGCAGTTAATCCCGCCAAAAACTAGTTGTTTTGATTGTTCTCACTATCTGGCCCGCAATCATTATGGTTGTTGTTAGCGGCCTTGGCATTGGCGTTGGTGTTATTTCCCCTACGTGATGCCATAGTCCTAAAGTCCAATATTATCCACACCGCTTAGTCACGATTCAATACATAAATATACTAAAACATGTAACATGCATACAATATCTCATCGCATTATCATACACATAATCAAATAAACATCATAACTTACAGACATGAAGACTGATCGTTGGAGTCGTGGCGAGTATGCATGAATGTTTCAAGAAAACCCAGAGCGAACTGCTCTGATACCAAACTGTAACGCCCTCAACCGATGAAGATATTACAAAACTAACATAACCTTACAATAACGCGGAAAAGAATTTTTTTTTTTGAAAGATGTATGCATACATCAAACCTTACTTAAAACATTTCAGAATAGTTTACAAACCAAATTCAAACCTTAAAATTTATAAAACTTGTTTACAACCTTAAAATACATCATAAAGTTGCAAATAGCTCAAGACATAGCATATCACACTCAACACATAACACACTCATGCATCGCCCGCCGGTCCGACTCCTTGCTCTTCTTCATGTCCGACATTAAACTCGTCGACATATGCATAAATGTCATCCTCATTACCTGCACCATTCAAGTATAGTGAGTCTAAAGACTCAGCGAGTATATGCAGTAAAAATCGTGAGATTTCAAATATCATTTAAACGTAACATAACATAACATAAACTCATCATTTGGTGACGAATTATGCGAAATTGTGGCAACCGTCATAATGGGAACATTCATCCTTTTCTTGTTGATCAACAAGCATATGGCACTAAGCCTCATAACATTCGTTCTTGGGAAAGGCCCTCTCCGGAGCTCATCCCGGAGCACCAGTCCCGTGTACTTATCTGTCTCATGAGCCATGTTTGGAAAGGCCCTCTCCGGAACCCAAACCGGAGCACCAATCCCGTGTTTGCCACCACAAAGACACATAAGACATCAAAATCTTTTCATGCATTAACATATCATATCATGATTCATCTTAACATCATTCATCATATCATTTCATTCATTATGAAACATCATTGTTTCATCGTAAATTCCGTCATAACTTTCATTTCATGAACATAAAACTTTACTCCATTACTTCATGCATGTCATAGATGATAAAAATCATACTTTCATATTGAACATAGGTTTCATGAATGAAACTTAGACATTTACATGCATCACATAGCGTAATCGATCCACGTAAGTCGTTCTTGTCGTTCTTGACTTAAAACTTGAAACTTTTTGCATAAAAACTCTTAAATATATTTTATAAGCCTTTGAAGATCATAATCATGAATTTAGGACCCTAAAATAACATAAACAAATCATGAATTTCGAGTGAAAGGCGCGGCCGCTCAACTTCTAGGCGCGGGTGCGCCTGACCTGCAAATGGTTCATCTTGCTCGCTCAGAAACTCTATTTTTAAGTTAGAATTTGAAACAGTGGTAAACATGAAAGTTGTAGCTCTGGATCTTGGCTTTCTAATGCCGAAAACCGCACCTCAATTGGAGTTTGCAGTAAAAAGGTATGCTCATTCTCCCCAAATGTGTCACTGCCGGGAAATCAAAACACTCTACACACTTTGGGGTGATTTTGACCAATCTTCCAAAATTATTTTGACAAAACTCAAAACATGAAAGTTGTAGATAAATAAGCTAGCTTTCAAATAGAATTGGCCTCATATCATTGGGATTACTACCCTAATTGTTATCCTCAAAATCTAACAAGTATAGGTAATCCGGTGCCACCAAACACAATTTCAACACTTCAAACTTCAAACATAAACTTCTTTTAATCAAAATCCTAACTACATAAATCATCAAAGCTCATTTTCTTGTAATTGAACATGGTTTAACTAACTTCAAAACATTAAAATCTTAAAAGAACATGAACCTCTTGAATCAACTCAAGTACTTGACAAGAACAACCTACGCTTCACGATCTCGTAAAATCATAACTTCATGCTCTTGAAATTCATGAAAATCATGCATAAATATCTCAACACACAACAATTCATATCAAAATACATAATAGCTTGAATGGGTTTCAAAATCTTTTAAATTTGTACTTGCCTTGAAATGAAGACGAAGTTGATTCGGATTCTTGGCAACGAGCTAACCACACCAAGAACGAGATTTGGAACTTTGGCTTGTGACTTTCTTGAAGAACCGTGAAGGTTCAATAAAGAAACAAGAAGGAGAAGATGATAGAATGGAGAGAAGGGGAAAGAATCGTGTAGAGGATAGGGAAGAAGACAGAGTCAAGGGAACAAGGGGACATGAGAAGTAATGGGGTGGGGAACCGAGTAGATAGATAGGATAATGATCATTCAATACATAATGTGTGTTCATCTCTAAAATGCAGTCAGTCACCCGTCCCGACTCGTCTGATAAAAATACCATCCCCCGACTCATGCATAAAAAACATATCAATATTATACTTAAAACGTTTGTAAAAATACGCTCTATCATCTCGTTCGTAGGTTAGCCTCGTCCCATGATTCCAAAATCAAACTCGACCTGAAACCATTAACTTAATCGAAAGCGTTAAACATAAAATAATTATTTCATGAAACCATAATCATTAAATCATAACTTGAACAATTTATGGCATAAAATCATAAAAATTATTTTAAAATCATCGTAAGTGAGTTTAGTGGATTTGGACCTTACAGAATACATAGTGGCATCGCATGTGTAACTAAGAAACCACTTTACCCTAATGCACATTTCATACTCTGGCCAGAGACTCCATGCACTATTATATCATAAGATCACATATGATATCCACACCCGTAGGTGAGCGATGAATTCCCGACTACAATGCACTAGCTCCTACATGTTTCGCAACTATACCCAATCTCGCCACCTGATGACCCTCTTTGAGTTGGTAAACGAGTCAAAACACAATCCTAGCATGTAGAGCCTCAGTGTTGTCTCGGGTCGTAAGGACTAATGGTGTACAACAATAACCACAGACTTATCCACTCGATGAATGATAACCATTTAGAAAGTACGAGGGAGGGTAGTTCAGTGAACTCATCGTATGAGCACCAATCTGTATGATAGAACATCTATATGTCCATATCAATGAAACGTGGTACACAACATCACAGATTCTAGTCTCGAGCTCGAGCGATCCTTATCCTTATTTTGGATGACCTAATCGACTAGGAACTTGATTTAGAATATACAGTAATTAAAATATGTGTTTCATGATTGTCATCATATGTAACCTCATATTTATTTACTATAGTATATTCAAGGTATTTATCTATGCAGCTTGCATGGTTATGCAGATAAATTAAATTCCGAATTGAATAAAAGATTAATTATATTAATATAAAATATTGTTTATTACACTTGAGTCAATAAAATGTCTAGCCAATGGTTGGCTTGCAAGACATCTACTCTAACAAGTCATACTCAAACTGTTTTTGAATGAATTAGATAACGACAAAATATGAAAATTGTTTATAAATTTGTTCAATGATTTTTTAATGCGTGTAAAAAAAAAACAAATAAATCGATATATTTACATTAATGGATGGATGTAGTATATGATAATGATAACAATAGATAATAAAATCCTTGAAATCATTATATTTAATATATGTGTATATATATATAATGTATAATGTAAATGTGGAAGAGGTTTTTTGTGAAACAATGTATATTTATGACATGAGTTGACCAGTTTTATATTTACAAAATTTATATTATTAATATAAAAATATTTTTTATAATTCAATTCAAATTAAATAAAAATCCGTCCCACAATAACAAAATTGCATATAGTTTTGGTCAAATCCCAATTCCTGAAAAAGAAATAAATTGACTTGAGGCAGCTCCAGCCGTTAAGTTGGCACCACGTGTTCTTTTGTACAAGAACCCCAGCTGCGACTGCCCCCCACCCCACCCTTCTTCTCCAACTCCCGACTAGATCCCGTCCCAATTTCCCCACCAATCACTTGCGAAATCCCACGTTTTACCTCAGACTTCACCTGAATTTCCTTCGCTGGGGCGGTGATCGTCGGATTCTTATTCCAACTACTCCAATTCTTATTTCTGTTTGACCCAGGTAACCGGGGGTTACTCGTTTCTTGATTCGTTGAAGATTGGTTCTGTTGGATTTGTGGTTTCGTGGTTTTGGAGTGTAATCTTCCTGCACTGTTGGGCTTGTGTTGCATTTCTTGTTTCTTTGGTTTTTCCCTGTTTCGAATTAGGGTTTCGGTTCCTGGAGTTGGTTTTTTCTTTTGTTTATTAAAAAATGCCCGTAAGCCGGGTTTAGGCTCATCCTTACTTGTTTAATAAACAAATTGAACGAAAAATAGACTCGGTCAAGGACTACGCGAGGTGTGTTTCGGTTATGTTTAATTCTGTGATTAATAATCTCGTTTTGTTAACCATAGTTTTAAATCTTTTAGGTCTTCAATCGTGTTGTTTTAAAGTTGTACTAATGGGTAATGATGCTATTAAAGTGAAATTTTCTAAATTTGGTTTTGGATTTCTCCCCCAATTATTTAAATTGCATAAGGTGGAAGTGGAATCCGGCATGATATTTTAGTTAGGTTGTGGAAGTAGTTTAAATTGCTAATTGGTTGATTTATTGAATTAGTTTTGGGGATGGGTTACGTGGACGGTCAATGTATAGATGCTGTTGAAAGCTACAGATTTAAGTATAAATTTCATGGCTTCCATTTATTAAAATGAAAGCTCCGCAAGCATATCTTTTAGCAAATAAGTGCTATTTGACTATAAAGATCGTACTGCTGACCTGGATGAGCTTCAAACTTTGTATGAAGAATCAATAGTATGCTAGGTTATAAGGCGTCCATCCCAAAAGGCTTGCCTATTGGGTGGTGTGCCCACATGAGTTTATAAGCAACTCTTTATTAGTTTAGTATTTTAATGTGGGATATTGTAACATAGTACTGAAAAACAAGTCTTTAATGAACCATATTGCATAATATTTTGAGTAAATATATCCTACTAAATAATAGATATAGATAAGAGTAAAAAGTGGAAGAATTTGAATGAAAGTAGATAATTGTGTAATGAGAATAGTACTGGAAAGGTAATGAACTGGTTAAATCTTGGGGTAAAAGCATGGAATAGGTTGCATATCTATCCAATTTCCTACAGACATACAAATTTAGATGGGGAAACATGTTTTTGAATCGAAAAATTAGTAAACCTTATTGAATTTTAAACTTCAGGTTCTTTTTCTTTGCCACCGGCCCCTCTTTGCTGCTAAATCTGATTAAAGGGGAAGGAGAAAGTAAAACTGTACACCCCAACCCCACTAAAATGGCCATAGTGAAAGCCCATTTTTGTCTCAGCCAAATGTTTTAATCATTTGCATGCTGGTATCATGATGTGTTCTGAATTATAATTGTTTGTGATGGCTGCGCAGTAGCATTTCATGTTTCATGGTTGACTTCTTGATACATGCATAATATTTGAATGGGCTTTTTATGACCTGTGCTTTTACTGACAGATTCTTTCCATCTCTTTTATCTCAAGGTTGTAGGTGGTTCTTTAGTTGTGGTGCATGAGTAAGATCGAACAAGTACCCCTTAAGAGTTGAGGTATGTAAATAATTCTCTATGTCGCATGCGTACACACGCTTATGTAGTACTTTATTTGTCTAAATAATTAATAGGACCTCTCGCCTCTTCAAACTAAGTGAGAAAGATAAGATATGGAAACAACAGTGCTTGTGTTTTGTGCGAAGCACTTTTTCTCGACTTCTTAATCCTTTTACCACCATTTTTATGTTCACACCATTTGTTATAACCTTTTATTTTGGCTTTATAACCATTTGACTTTCTTTAATTCCACTCCCACTATTCTAACCAAATTTTCTAGGCCAATGACTTGTTCCACATGGCCAGGTTAATACTTTTTTCAATCTGTTGACCACCATCTTATTTTGTACCAGTGTTTAGCATTTTTAATATTGGGATCCATGAATTCAACTTTGATTATTCTTCTACTTTCACTTTTTGGACAGAGCTTCCGTTTCCCCCCCTTCTCATAGTTCTTTTAACTCGACATGGTTGTGAAGATTGTCTTTTTCAATCCAGTGTTAGTAGGGGAACTTAACATGGAACGGAAACTTGATTATATTGGTCTGTTTTAATGTTTCGTTCTTTGGTTTTCTTTGCTTTCACTACATTACTTTGTACAATTGCAAAAAACTTGAAATGCAATAAGATCTTGGAATTAACAGTTTTTTGTATTATTATTTCCAGTACATTCCCTGGCAGTAATGTGCTACTACCGTATAAGACGCTGATATATGGATCCTGATTTTAACAAGTTTGGAAGAGGTAAGACTTAAAGAATATACATGTTGGTATCACATGAGTTGGTTTGGAACTTTTTCTTGTTCATTCTCCTTGATTTCCTCTTTATGGGAAATCATTTCAAATAAATATAATTTGAATTTGTATTCATAGGTCAATTGAAATCGAGAGAAGTCTTTGTTGGAATGGTGCTTGTTGGATTGATAAACATATATTTGCCTTGAAGTTAATGTTTACTAGTTGAAGGCGATCTTATTGTCATTCCTATGATGCCAGTTTATCAAAATTCTTGCATTTCTTATTTTAAAATTAAAATTGAGACCCTATCCCATCACTTGCAGATAGATCCCATCATGTTGTAGAAGAATGGAATCTAGACACTGGCTTTTTCTATTCATGTAGAGCAAGCTTGTGAGTTGTGATAAATAATATGTTCGTTTGTAGGAAGCTTGTTTTTGAGAATGAGAGGTGGTATATGGAAGTCATGGTCATAAGACCCAAGCATTGGGGCCGGGAATTATTATTTCATTTACTTTCCAGCATGGAATCATTTTTAAGATAATAGAAGAAGTAACTCTGATACTGATTTACAATCAGAAAATGTGCCTTTTTTTTCTCTCTTTTTTCTCCCTGTTTCTAGAGTTTCAAGTGCTATCCAATGTCTTGAAAGGCTTAAGCCAAAGTTGCTTAGCTCACGTCATCTTTATAATGGTTTTAATTTCTTTTGAACGAGATGATTATCTACAGCAGTCTGGATTCTTCAGCAATATATTAGATTTCAAATTGTTTCAAATCATCAAGTTTTGATATTTTCAATTAACTTATGAACCTATTCATTGAATTAGGGCCTAGAGAACTTACAGGTGCTGTGGATCTTGTAAGTCATTACAAGTTGTTGCCACACTATGATTTCTTCTGCAAGAGGCCGCTTCCGGTGTCAATTTCAGAGAGTCACTATCTCCATAACGTTGTTGGAGATACAGAAATCAGGAAAGGGGAGGGGATGCAATTGGGCCAGCTTATTCAAGATGCATCTTCATCAAGGGATACTAAGACACGAATACAACCTTTTGACTTAGATATTCTTAGGGAAGCCTTTCTGCTAAGGGACACAACTCGTGTTGATCTTTCTTCTGTGAGTGCTTTTATTAGCATTGCTTCTATAAAATTTCATTGGACTGCTGACTGCTTGATTATGGTCCTTGGGCTTTTCTGACAATAATAAAAATTTGAGCTCATTAACTGTAACCTTATTATTTTACCTTATGGAAGTATGCATTTTGTGTTGGGAAAACTAATCTGGCTGTTTGTAATGTTCTGTAGTCTGATAAAGAAGCTCCTACTATTCCTGGTAAATCTAAAAATGTGATGTTCTGTAGTCTGATAAAGGTGCTCCTACTATTCCTGGTAAATCTAAAAATGAGTCTAAAGACAAGGAGAAGAAGCACAAAAAGCACAAGGACAAAGACAAGGAGAAAGATAAAGAGCACAAGAAGCATAAACATCGGCATAAAGATCGAAGTAAAGATAAAGACAAGGAGAAGAAGAAAGATAAAACTGCCCATCATGATTCTGGCAATGATCACTCAAAAAGACACCACGAGAAGGTTAGAAAACTGTTTTCTTTACTAGTTGCTTTGGGTTGTTCAAACAAAATTTTCTTGAGAAACTTGGCTGTAACGTGCATAATTTTTTTGGAGTGAGATTTTGTTTATTATTATGTGCCAGAAACCTTTGTTGAATTCTTTGCAGTTTACTGATCCAGGCCTTTCTAGTCTTCTTTTTTTGTTTCTTTGTGACCTTTAACTGATTACTGCCTGAATGCATGCTCTCATTTCAGAAGAGGAAGCAAGAAGGAGATGAAGAGAATGACATTCATAAGCACAAGAAGAGTAAGGTAACAAGAGGACAAATGGTCTGACCTCCTTTCTGTTGGTCGTTTTCTTCTCATGTAGCAGACTAAAAATCATTTCGGTTGTAGTTCGCCTTATATTTCTGGGTTGAAATTTTACAGCACAAGAGCTCAAAGATAGATGAAACAGGAGCTGTTAAAGCGGCAGGCTGAAAAAGTGGTGTATGGTCTTTTAGTTTTGTCATCAGATGTTGCAGTTGAGAATTTGTGCTATCTTTGCTTACCATATTGTAATTAACTGAGGTACAAAGTCACTTTATTAATTTTCCCATTGTGTTTTATCTTATTCATTGATGATACAGGGCTTCAGTTTAGGGGTCAAATTAGAGCTCGTATGGCCTCTTGCGTTGATTATATATGGTGTGGTTCAATTGGCTCTACTTGTCAATGTTTGCTAAATTGTGGAACCCACAGGGAACTCAGTTGCCCTGAAATTCTGCCATTTTCCTTGACAATGAAGAAATGTTTTCTGCTTTTGCAGATCCTTCGTCTGAAATGACTTAGATAAGCCTCGTGAAGTAATTTTATTGATTTGCTTACTCAATCTGATTATATAATATGGTACATAAGCCTCAGTAGTGCAGAAAGTAAATCTCCATCTACATATCTCTGGGTACATCTAGGGTGTATTTGTGACTCGCGCATTACTATAGAGAAGTTCATAATTTTAGGCATCATGACCACAGGGTACCGTTTATTTGTACTCCTAGTTAACCTCTCTCTGGTTCGAGCCTCTGGTTCTTAACTATGTTTGCATTTCTCTTTCTATGCAGAGCTTTATTTGGACCTACTAATGTTTACCAAGAAGGTGAATTCACTTGCTGAAGTTTACAAAATGTTGAAGACGATCTGTTCTGTATTTATCATCATGCAAGAGCTCTCATGTTCCTGTAACGATAATAGAAAGACATAGAATTCATTCTTTGGCTTTTAGGCATGCACTAGGAATCAAGATTAAGTAGTTTGAGATGTTCGTGTACGATTCTATGAAAGTGGAACTGCAGATAACACATACTTCGTGAAAGGGTATTATTTGTCTGATCTCACGTTTTAGGTCGGGGTTTGGTTAGAGAGAGTCTGGTATAATTGGGTGGGGTTTGACATGATATTGTAAATTTTGTAGATTGTGCTCTTCAGTAGTTGCTGATACTTACGTTTCCTTAGCATCTTTGTATTCGCATTGACGGTATGATAGCCAAGACTACTGCTAATTCTCCTTGCATAACCAATCTATAGTGTGAATTAGTGGCACAAACTGTTTGATTGCGTCATACCGTGTATTTTATTTGTCTTTGGACTTTGATGCCTGAGGAAACTCTCCATTCCAGATTCCCAGTGTTGAGAAAAATTATGTGCTTGTTTTTAGAGGTTTCTTTTGGGGTATTGAAAAAGGTTGAATTGTTGAAGCCCGACGAGGGATTTTTGTGATAGGCTCAGTTTGAACTCAAAAATTTAGAAAAGTTTGGTAGTAACAGAATAAAGTTTAAATACTCAAATAATTGGCTGTAAAAGTTTAATTGAAAATATGATTGTTTTGTATAATATTTTATAAAACAAGAGTCCCATTATTATGGGATGATTTTGAATCTTAGCACTGATCAAATTTTTATTTTTTTATTTTTTTATTTTTTTGGAAAGAAAGTGTTTACTGATGTAGAAAATTAATCGGTGGACAAGACATTTCTATAAATTTTTTACGTTTTTGCTGAAAAATTTGAATTTGGTCACGGTGTCAAATGGAGTAGATGAAGACTTGTGGTCGAAGGCACAATTTATTTAAGATTGTGTTATGGGTATAATAATATTTATACAAAAATTCTTATGTCACAAAAAAATCAATACAAAAATTTTATTTATCAGAATCTCATGATAAAATCAATACAAAATTTTACGATATAATAGATGTAAATATTGTTATCGAAAAGAGTAATATTCATTTTGGTACATGAACTACTGATAAAATATCAAATTAGTACATGGAATTTTGTAAATATAAAATTGGTATATGATCAAATTAAAAAATCAAGTTTACCCGCTATTAAGTCCAATTAATATTAATAAAATTTGATTAGTACATAATTTAATTTCAAGGTTATTTATTTATTAATTTTAAAAATACCATATTTATTTCAAATTATATCATGAAAATATTGACAACTCAAATTATACAACAACGAATACTGTAATATATTGATGAAAATATAATAAAATAAATATATGTCAACCGAGCTCGTTGATCTTGTTTTTAAACTGTTGAAGCAAAAATATCACCATTTTAGTTTTTCGAAGCTCGCAAAAATTCTACTCGCATTCGGAGGACCACTCGAAATCAACACCCTTGCGGGTAAGCTGCGTCAACGGTCGAGCTAGCTGAGAGAAGTTCAAAATGAAGCGACGATAATATCCCGCTAGACCCAGAAAACTACGGATCTCAGCAACCATCGTCGGACGTGACCAATTAAGCACAACCTCAATCTTGTTCGGATCTACAGAAATCCCCTCCCTGGATATGATATGGCCAAGAAAGACCACTCGATCCATCCAGAACTCACACTTGCTCAGTTTGGCGTACAACTGCTCATCCGAAGAGTCTGTAGTACCAACCGCAAGTGAGAAACATGCTCGTCCGCATTGCGCGAATACACCAGGATGTCGTCAATGAAGACCACGACAAATTTATCCAAATACTCCCTGAAAACACGGTTCATCAGATCCATAAATATAGTCGGCGCATTAGTCAATCCAAATGGCATCACTAGAAACTCGTAATGCCCATAGCGAGTATGGAATGCAGTCTTGGCTACGTCCTGATCTCGGACTCTCATCTGATGATACCCAGACCTCAAGTCAATCTTGGAGTAAACTGAAGTACCCTGCAGCTGATCAAACAAGTCATCAATACGAGGCAAAGGATACTTGTTCTTCACAGTAACTCGATTCAGCTGCCGATAGTCAATGCACAACCGCATAGACCCATCTGCAAGAATCGACGTACGCTGAAACGATCCTCATCACGACGACGATGATGACGTTCCCGACGACGCTCATGATCATCATCTCCCCAGCGTCCACCTCCACTACCATGGCTACTCTGGTCATCGTAGTTCGCCATCTACAAAAGTTCCTCACGGTTACCTTATGCAGAATCTAAATCCCAAGAATACTATGCATGCTCTGATACCATAAATGTAGTGACCCTTACCGAGATCACTTACTAAACAGAACTACTACGTCTAGTGCAATGCAATTAACTTAATAAAATAGTAATCAAAATTAAACTGCGGAAACCAAAAACAATATACAATCCCAAGGAAAGGAATCTGTAAATACCCAAATAGTTATAAAAACAAATCGAACAGCTGTATCAATCCAATACATAAGAATAAACCTAGACGAAGCTCCTGCTGGCCAACCACTGACTAGCCCCTCTTGGATCCACCCGCCTCATCCAATCGCAAACCTGCCCCATGAAATAGGGTGTCCAAAAACACAGAGTACGAGACGTGAGCATAAAACGCTCAGCACGAGAGTATGAGTATACATGAATGCAAGTGAACCGCCTACTGACTAGAGGTCAAGAATAGATAACAGAGACAGACCGGGCCCTGGTATGTAGCATGTTGTGCCGTCGCTTCAGGAGGTGGCTCACATACCGAAATATTAGCGGATACGCCGGACCCAAATCGATGGAAGTCCATCCATTAACAGGATAGGGTAGAACCCTACTAGCAGACATCTCAAAGGAGATAGTACAAGATGCAAATGTATGCAGCATATAATCATGACATATAAATCATGCAGTCACATAATACATGCATACTCAGTCAGGATATCTCGAACAGTACTTTCGTACATCATATACTAGGCAAGTGCTATCAGCTCTAGGTCCACGCCTATAATCCGCACTACACTGCCAAATGATACTAATATCATTATAGTGCTCTAAAAGCCTTAACTAAGCTATTGCATACTCCTAAATATTTTTAGGAAGCAAAAGCTATAACTTCGTCCGTTGTTAGCCCTTTGCTGTCGTTGCCTCAAAACTAGGCCACAGCTCCCCTGCGACGCCTGGATCGCTACGCCACTTCCGGATTCCCCACGGGACACCTAGAATGCCCTAGATCTAAGCTAGAAGACCAAGGAATCGAGAGAGAAGAGGTGAATGGTGCGACTGAAAGTGAAACTCGGCCCTCCTATTTATAGACGGAGTTCGGGCCGTCCGAACTCCACTTCGGGCCCTGCGAACACAATCGGACCGTCCGATCTTGACTTCGGGTCGTCCGAACCCAAAAATACGTCATTGCTTACGTCAGCACAATGACGTCATCCACGACGTCTGTCGGCAGAACAATCGGAGCGTCCGAACTTGCCTTCGGATCGTCCTATCCCGTTCGGAGCCTCCGATCCTCCACTTCGGATCGTCTGGACTCGAGTTTAAAAAATGCGATTAGTTCCTTAATCTCTTTAATTGGTTACGGGCTACTACAATTCCTGTAATCTAAAATTAAAATCTGAGTCTTGAATCGACTACTTGTTACATAATTTTTCTGGTATCTACGTGTGTCCTTGATCGAGCTTTTCCCATATTGAATTTAATCCAAAATTTCTGCTGCGTTTTCAATTGAATTTTATTTTCAATTTAATTTCTTTGAGTTAAAAATCTGAATTTTCATCATTTTTATTGATTAGTCTAGATTTATTAGGAATAATCATATTATGATACTCATACATATACAGTCCCTGTGGGTTCGACATATGATTTTTATTCATTATCTATAACTTGACCTGGTGCACTTGCCACTAGATTTTTATCACACCGATTTAAGCGGTCAATACGTTTGAGGGGATTGGTTGTTGTAGTAACCCGAATTTCATTTTACGAGCTTAAATGGTTAAACTTGGTCAAAGGATTTTAATATGATTAATCGGACCAAGAAATCAACTCCAAGATGTCAGAAAATGGTCTAAGAGTCAAAGTTGTCACGGATATTTCGGAAGGTCCGAACGTGAACCATGGGAGAACTTCACGTTCGGACCTTCCGAACGTGAGATCGGAACTTCCGAAGAGTTAGGCCATGCACACTAGTAATGTGTCGCCAGAGTTTTGACATGTAATCACACGCATGAGATCAGAACGTCCGAAGGTGTAGATCGAAGATTCCGAACAAGGCAGTTTGGCACGTGGAAGACAGGCAAATATCAGAGCTTCCGATCACTTGCTTATAAATAGGCCGAGAAATCTCACAATTTAATGTGTTTAAGGTGTTGACCTGATTCAGTGTTTATTTCTTAGGGTTTTAGTCTTCTTCTCGAGGGCCGGACGATAACATGGTGTTATAGGGCTTGTAGCGGAGCTGTGATTGGGTCAGAGCCTTTGATATCAGTGGGCTGACGACGGATGCAGGTATAGTCCGAGATCCCTATTATTACTATGAAGTATTTACTAGCTTAGTGATAACTGCATTTTGTGTGCA
The DNA here is from genome assembly GCF_033568475.1 of Henckelia pumila. Taxonomy (NCBI): domain Eukaryota; kingdom Viridiplantae; phylum Streptophyta; class Magnoliopsida; order Lamiales; family Gesneriaceae; genus Henckelia; species Henckelia pumila. The sequence goes on from NC_133120.1 coordinate 147,374,568, forward strand.
TTATTTTATGTTATTTTTATGTCTATTTTGCATGCATTCGTATTGTCTCGTTGTGTTTTTGTGTGTTTTTATGTGATTTATTGCATATGTGTGAATTTCACTCTCCGGATTGATTTTTGTAGGAATTTGCGAAGAAATCATGATTTTGGGGCAAGAGAAGAGCCAAAAGAATGAATTACAAAGCAAAAATAGTAAAAATATTATTTTTGATATTAGATTTATACTAATCCGATCTTCACCGTTCAAAATAAATTTTAAGATGTTTTGAAGCTGCTTTCCGAATTTTAGCTCGATCCGATGGCTAGAACTTGTATATTATTTTTTCAAGAAAACTGCACACTAGGAAGAAAATCAGGCGCCTAGGCGTCGGTGATGCGTCTGTGAAAAATTAATTCATGGGGCAAAAATTTGCTCGCTCGAGCGCAACTTGCGCTCGAGCGAAATATCGCGAATCAGAAAAAATTAAACATTTCGGAAAATAAAACTCACAACTTTTCGGACTTTATTTCTTGGGCTTTCAAAGACATATAAATAGGAACTCAGAACGTGATTGAGGGATGTAGAGATTCACGCAGACAACACGTGAGGCGGCTAGGGCGGAGGCTTGGAGATTGAAGAACGCTCCATTCGAGTTCTTCTTCCTTTCTTCTTCAGATTTTTAAACTGTTGTTGAATACTGTTTTTGTTATTTGAGTAGTTTTTCTTCAACCTAGACCATGAGATTGGATTGAACAGATTATTGTCGAACATGTGAATTTTTATTTGGTATTTTCATATTTTTATTAAAATTATTGATTTTTGGATTTATATTTTATCTTGTGAATAATTTGGCCAATTTTTTACTTGTATGTTAATTGATTCTGAGTCGACAGATTAGGAATTAATTTTGATCACTTCAATAATTGACATATGGTTAAACCGACTAGAAATAGTATTCGGTTTCAGTATGTGGCTTTAGGTGAAAACTGAATTCTCATAGTTTCTAATGCATTTGAGTTTGATTAGAATTATGAAAATTAATCCGTCATAATTTGAATAGTTTTAACAAATTATAGAAATATAATGTTAAACAGATTAGGAGAATTCGCCGTGATTTAGATTAAAATTGGATCTTAGATTTTGCCATTTGTTTGCATGGTTTGGTCGGTACCTTCGTGTATCTTGGTTGTCTCATTTTAATTAAATTTATTTTTCAGCAATTTTAATTCTTTTTTTTTAGTAATTGAATTTTTATTTAATTCATCGCATCTTTTTTTTTTATTATTGTGTCTAAATTAAGCTAAATAATTAAATCTTGAGAATGAACTACAGTCTCTATGAGATCGATACTTGGACTCATTATCCACTTACTATTATTTGACCTAGTGCACTTGCTAGTTCCAACCGAATTAAGTCGGTCACTTAGTTAAGACTTTTAGATCAGTATTAGTGTTGTATGATTATCTTGACTTGTAGTGATGGACTGTAGATGCCTGTACATCTAGGAAAATTATTGAGGTACGTAAGTATTGACTGAGATTTTCAGTGAGTATGCATGCTTATATGTTGCATTTTTATGTGTCATGATCCATGTTTTACTGCTTTGATATATTATGTTGCAAGTGCAAATATCATGTTGAGCTTGATTCTCCTTTGAGATAGCTTTCCTAGTAGGGTCGCTAAGCCCTTGTTTTGGATGGTTAGATACTAAGAGTCACAGTGGCCGACAGGTCGTGCGGACTCTAGTGTTCTTAGACATTTTATATCCACGTTTGGTTTGGAGTGAGGGAGTTACCTAGTGGTTTGAGTCCCCGATGGTACTACTCACACTTTGGCGCCAGTCTGAGCAGGATTTGATCACTATACCAAGTTACCCAGTCATTCATTTTGCATGCATCATGTCAGTATGTTTTCTCATTCCATCCGGGCTTGGAATGTGAATGAAATTCTATTCACTATTTCATAACTAAGTTTGCGGATTTCATGGGATTGTAGTTCCATCCGAGCTATAGACGAGGGGATTGAAATTCAAATCCTATCTAGTTGTGGCTAAGTATGCGAGTAATTATTGGGAATTTTAATAAATGTCGGGTGCAAAATATGATGGTGCATAATTATATCTCAAGAGAGTTGTTTTGTGTTGATGGATTGTTGAGAGGAGAGTTCTTGATTGTGAAACTTGTTGTAGTAACCCGTATCCAGAATTAGCGATTAAGGAGTATATTAATTGTGTAATCATATTTAGATTAATTAAAACATGATTAAGAAAATTCCAAATGGGTTAACGGAGTCCAAAAATGGATTCAGGACACTCGAAAATAGCCGGAAAGGTCCCGAAGATTCGGAGGGTTTGGAAGCTCCGAACCAAGTTAGGAGGCTCGAACTGGATCGGAGGATCCAAACTCAGGATCGGAGACTCCGAAGTGGATCGGAAGCTCTGTCGATAATATCGGAAATTCCGATCGGGATCAGGGCACACGTCATCGCTTACGTTAGCAAGGTGATGTCATGGCTGACGTAATATTGGGCGATCGAACGCTCCGAAGACGGGATCGGAGGTTCCGATCGTGTTCGGACGTTCCGAATCGGGTTCGGAGGCTCCGAACTCCGTCTATAAATAGGGGGCCGAGATTTCATTTCAAAGTGCACCTTTCCCTCTCTTTTCTCTGATTCCTAAGCCTTCTAACTCAGATCTAGGGAGTTCTAGGAATCCTATTGGGAATTCGGAAGTGGCATAGCGATCCCGACGTCGAGGCGAAGATGCGCCTAAGTTTTGAGGCTATTGTCATCAGCGGGCTGACGATGGACACAGGTATAACTATGGTCTCCTTAAATTATTTAGGAGTATGCAATAGCTTAGTTAAGGTTTTTAGAGCTTAATTATTGATGCATGGGTATTTGCATTGTAGAGCTGATATAGCCTTGGAACCTAGAGCGGGACTGCTAGGAACTTCCTGTAGAAAGGTACGTAAGTACAGACTGAGATAGCCAGCGGGTTTTCATGCTTATATGTTGCATTTGTGTGTCATATTATTATGCAACATGTGCATATCATATTGTGCCTGTCCATCTTGTGAGATGAGCCATGTAGGGTCGCTCAGCCCTGTCTGGACGGGTGATGTCTAGTGCCTAGTGACTGACGGGTCATGGGTAGTTAGCATCTGGGGACATAGTCCACATCCTATAGGAATGAGCAGTGTCGACAGGGTTTGCTCCCCAGGTTGTACCACTCATGTCCTAGGTGCCATTACTGAGCAGTTATATACAGTTATCCCAGATATGGATACCCTATCATTTGCATGCATCATATTTGTATGTTTTACCTAGTGCTTTTGTATTGAGCTTAGTGCTCACGTCCAGTCTTTTCTGTGTACCTGGACACCCCATTCGACGGGGCAGGTGTAGGTGCAGAATTGAGCACCAGGAGCTTGGAGTAGCCAATGACCAGTGAAGACAGCAGGATTAGCTGTAGGTTTTGCCTTTAGGCTATTTATTCGATTTGATTGTATAAATCAAATTGGTTTAAGCGGTTGTATTCTGTCGGTCTATTTTTATTTAAGTCTTCCGCAGCGATTTATTTAATGCATGTTTAATTATGCTCTTAACTCTGATTAGCTAGTGGATCCGGGTAGGGTCACTACATTTATTGGTATCAGAGCATATGCATGCAAGAGACTTGGGATATAGTAATGAGACTTTGGGTTATCCTTATAGGATGGATGAGACCTTGGAAGAGGTGATGATGCGGCAATTAGTTTGCCAGAGACTATCGTCATCGACAGGATTTCTAAAGATTTGGCTTATGGGATTCCAGCAAGTACGGACAGGAGTGATGGATCGTGTCCGAGTTTTCAAGACTTTTACTCATGTGGATCCTAGTTTTGGATCGAGTACCAGATGCCAGAGGCAGTGGCAGAGCATTGGATGGGATGCACTTGATGCTTGCATCTATATCGTCCATACCATGATGACACTACTCTGAAGATTCTCCACTAGTAGCTGGAGAGATTGTCAGATAGACCTTCACCAGGGAATGTCTCGAGTGCCTAAGGCATGACAGGTTTCGAGCGTAAGGTCTTTAACCTCATGCAGAACATGGTTTTGCCGGTATTCTTGTATCGATGCGTTCGGTAGGCACACGGGAAACTTCATGTTCAAAAGCATGATATAAATACAAGAAGAATGCTGATGGTAGATCGTGAGCAGAAGGGGTCAACTGACATGCACTGACGCAAAGCATAGCTGGTTATCTATCACGAGCCATTTCTCCGGAGTTCTTCGTAGGAGGACATGTAGAGAGACTTGGTCGGGAGTATGCTTGTATCGATGCGTGTGTCAATTAGAAGCTTCATGCTCAAGGAACAAGATTAGTACGATGATTTAAATATTGTATTGATGTAGTTGTAAACAGTATTTCAGTTGTAAAGAATCATCATACTTTATTTGTATCATTTCAAGTTCGATTGTACATTTCATTGTATTTTGAATACTGTATATATTACATGGGATTGTAATTGAGAAATTGTACATAAATGAAAGCAATGATACATGTTTTATTTATCCAGCAATTCGTGGATGATTGCATGATTGTGCAAAAGTTTGGATTGGGTTTAGTTGATTAGCGTTCAACTATTGTAGCTCATGGGATTTGAGTGGGCCAACTATGAAAGTGTGACTTGCGGCTAGTCTAGGCGTTTTTCTAGGATTGACCTAGTTAGTCGATGGACTGAGTTAGTGCCAGCGATGAGTGGACTCATCTGGAGGCATTAAGGGTATTGTTGGGTTTAGAACATTTGGGCTTTGTTCTAGGTTGTTTCCTTGAGAACAGTAGGCTTTCTGACCTTTGTTAGGTTGAGGCTTGTGATGATGGGTTTTCATCGGGATACCAGGTCCAGTATATGCCAAGAGTTGTAGACTATGACCATGACTAGACGTGATGGGGCGCGACCCTATGCCAGTGTTATCTGGGAGCCTTTGTGCTTCAGGAGATGGCGGTGGGAAGGCTACTCAGTCTAGGGATTTGGTGACAGTCACGACAGGGTATGACCTTGGATTAGATATCAGGTTTGATATTGATGGTTCGATATCGTCTGGGGAGCCAGAGATATACATTGAGTTTTTTGCTATGGGAACCAGTCATGAAGGGATTTTCTTGACAAGTGTATACTCTGAGCAGATAGGTTTTAACCTTTAAGTTACTGCTAGACATGCGGATCTAGTAGGTGGATGGATTTTACCAGCGATGGCTATGGGTTGTCATCAGAGTTGTGGTTAGAATTTCCTTGTGATAGGAATTATCCAAGATATTGGATGGGATGTTGTTACGAGACTTAGACTCAAATACGAGGACTACTCCATGATGAATGACTTCATCTGCGAGGGATTATATCAGATGTTGAGGATTGTACATGACTATTTAAGATGTGAGGGAAGCATGGCCTATGATCGTGAAACCTTGGTGGTTGTCCAGGTGGGTTATTGAGGTAAGCTACCTTAGTCTTGAACTATTGCACAACCTTAACTAGGGATATGATCAGGAGAGTGTTCGAAGATTGTGGAAATCCTTGGGATTCTTTAGTTATTCTTCTTGGACTTAACGAGCCGTGGTGTTCATTCTGAATGAACGAGGTAAGGATAGTGAGTCCAGTGGTTGCGCTAAGTACTGTTTGATATTTTCAGAGATTGAGCGTAGGATTTTCCATGGGATGGAAATGGGCTTAGTTTATCTTGATGTTTGCCTTGGGTGAACAAGACAACGATTAGTAGTGTTAAGGTGGCACGGGATCTGTGCTAGTGACTACTAGTGGTTATTGGGTAACTCTGTCAGAGTTAGGATGATTAAGTTCAGAATACGAAGCAGCGCTAAGTAGTGTTGAAAAGGCGCAGGACTTGTGCCAAGTAAACTATTTATGTACTGTGATCTGACACTATTTGGAAAGGGTTCTTTGTGGCAGCTGAGTCATAATTATTGACCGAGCCATGTAGGTTGGATGATCAGTGGTGGTTTGATCTGATAAGTGCGAGTTTAAGTAGATCGACAAATTCGATTGGTTGAGCCAATCAGGGTTAATCAGGATGTAGCAATTAAGAAATACTTGGGATAGTATTTTGTCGAGTAATGCTTATGGGATGAGTACTGAATACCATCTCAGAGAAATCGGAGATTTGAGTTATTTAGTCTCAATGATAGCCAGAGATGAATCTTTTGGGATTGCTGTAATCGGGAACGATTGCAAGTGGACTTGTATGATCAAGTTAGGTGCTAACTTGACAAACAAGCAAAGGAGTTGGTAGTTTCCAGTATAGTGCATTCTTGTTAAGAAGGAAACTGATATTGATCTAATCAATTTCTTAGTGATAGCAATAGGGCAGGAAAGGATTATGTTGTTGTTTCATGTGAGAGTTTTCCATTGAACAACAATAGTGAAGATTGTTGACCGGACATTTCGGTTAAGTGAGGGCATCTATGTGTACCGTTGTGGTTAGATCCAACGAGCAGTTGGAAATGCTAATGGACATTAGCAAGGAACATTAGTTGTCTAATCGTGTGGTATGACATTAGCTGGAATCTAATTCTCGAGATCTAGCAGGTTGTGTCACTAATCTTCTAGCGAGTGATGTGCGATATGTGATTGAGATAGTCAAGGATCGACTTAGTAGCCAACGAGGTTTGCCTATGGGATCGAAGATTTCGCAAGATCGTGACGGATCGAGTTTGTTCTTTCAAGTCAGTGAGCATTGTGTGACAAGTTACTTCGAGCACAAGTATTTCTCAGGATTGACTAGGAATCGACGAATTAGATCGTTCAGTGCTGAGACTAATGCATTCAGCAAGGGAGCGATTTGACCATTGAGAACCCGTTGGAATTTAATTCCAGGATCAGTATGTTCAACCTTGGGAGGTTGGTATGAGCTGATGGTATTATCAAAGACTCTGAGTTGAGTTATACCAGGTGCAATAACTGTCGAGTTTCAAGACAAAATAGGAAGCGTTTCCATATGTCTATGTACTGTGGAATGTCCCAGTCGAGCATATTGGTGAGAGCTTTCCTTATTCTTGATGTGTGTACAGTGGTTGCGAGTATGTATGACTATCAGGAGGATGTCCAACGATTGAGATTAATGGGTGAATAACCTATGGTTGAGACGATGTAGATCATCAGAGGTGTAATGACTTCTATTGCAATGTATGCGTGATTTCGCAGGCCAATGGCTAGGAGATGACTTAGTGTCATTATTAGTGATCGATGATAGTTTTCATCAAGGCACAATGTTGAGGTTATGCTAAGAAACGTGGACAGCAGAATGTACTAGACATGATGGTTTAAGTTTCCAGTATTCCTTGGGAAGCCGGTTATGCTTCAGGGAGAGTGGGGAGGATAACCAGTCTAGGGAACATTGTGAACAGTTACGTTGAAGTATAGACTTGAGTCCACTGGATTATCTTAAGCGAGATTCATGTTAGAATGTGTCAGCACAATGTTGGGATTAGTGTTTTTCTGACTAGAGGTGTTGAGCACCGAGAACTTTTGGAACCATTAGATGGTTAGGTTCGATAAGTAATTCGACGAATGCAATAAAACCAGTCAAGTTATGACTTGGTATTCGTTAGTCTAAAATTACTTTGGGACGATGATATTGATCAAGTGGGTACTGTATCCTTCGTGGTCAGGAAGATCATGGTCCAAGTGAAAGATGTATCAGAGTTACGATACGCTAGCGCTAAGGAAGTTCGATTGTCAACCAGTAGCGCAGTAATTTTCAGTTGGGAAAATGTTAATGCGGTTCAGCATTAATGAAGCTTGCAGAGAATTCGACGGGAGTCTGAGTGTGTCGGAGGATATTTCGACCAGACATTCGAGCAAGGGTTTCTTTTACGTTCTCGAGGTGTTACCCTAGATTTCGAGGACGAAATCTTTTAAGGGGGGGAGAATGTAGTAACCCGTATCTAGAATTAGCGATTAATGAGTATATTAATCGTGTAATCATGTTTTGATTAAGTAAAACATGATTAAGGAAATTCCAAATGGGTTAACGGAGTCCAGAAATGGATTCAGGACACTCGAAAATAGCCGGGAAGGTCCCAAGGATCCGGAGGGTTCGGAAGCTCCGAACCAAGTCAGGAGGCTCCGAACTGGATCGGAGGATCCGAACTCAGAATCGGAGGCTCCGAAGTGGATCGGAAGCTCCGTCGGTAAGATCGGACGTTCCGATCGGGACCAGGGCACACATCATCGCTTACGTCAGCAAGGTGACATAATGGCTGACGGAATATTGGGCGATCGGATGCTCCGAAGACGGGATCGGAGGTTCCGATCATGTTCAGACGTTCCGAACCGGGTTCGGAGGCTCCGAACTCCGTCTATAAATAGGGGGCCGAGATTTCATTTCAAAGTGCACATTTTCCTCTCTTCTCTCTGATTCCTAAGCCTTCTAACTCAGATCTAAGGAGTTCTAGGCATCCTATTGGGAATCCGGAAGTGGCATAGCGATCCCAACGTCGAGGCGAAGATGTGCCTAAGTTTTGAGGCAATTGTCATCAGCGGGCTGACGAAGGACGCAGGTATAGCTATGGTCTCCTTAAATTATTTAGGAGTATGCAATAGCTTAGTTAAGGCTTTTAGAGATTAATTATTGATGCATGGGTATTTGCATTGTGGAGCTGATATAGGCTTGGAACCTAGAGCGGACTGCTAGGAACTGCCTGTAGAAAGGTACGTAAGTACAGACTGAGATAGCCAGCGGGTTTTGCATGCTTATATGTTGCATTTGTGTGTCATATTATTATGCAACATGTGCATATCATATTGTGCATGTCCATCTTGTGAGATGAGCCATGTAGGGCCGCTCAGCCCTGTCTGGACTGGTGATGTCTAGTGCCTAGTGACTGACGGGTCATGGGTAGTTAGCATCTGGGGACACAGTCCACGTCCTATAGGAATGAGCAGTGTCGACAGGGTTTGCTCCCCGGGTTGTACCACTCATGTCCTAGGCGCCATTACTGAGCATTTATATACAGTTATCCCAGATATGGATACCCTATCATTTGCATGCATCATATTTGTATGTTTTACCAAGTGCTTTCATATTGAGCTTAGAGCTCACGTCCAGTCTTTTCTGTGTACCTGGACACCCCATTCGACGGGGCAGGTGTAGGTGCAGGATTGAGCACCAGGAGCTTGGAGTAGCCAGTGACCAGTGAAGACAGCAGGATTAGCTGTAGGTTTTGCCTTTAGGCTATTTATTCGATTTGGTTGTATAAATCGAATTGGTTTAACCGGTTGTATTCTGCCGGTCTGTTTTTATTTAAGTCTTCCGCAACGATTTATTTAATGCATGTTTAATTATGCTCTTAACTCTGATTAGCTAGTGGATCCAGGTAGGGTCACTACACTTGCACTGAATTGTTTAATGTCGGCGAACAGTCTTGAAACTTGTATTTTGAAGTTGCATGTAGCTGGGGTAACATGTCACACACACACGTTCGCATTCGACTGAAGGTGTATCATTGATGATCGAGATTATGTATGAACTTGTTTTTTGTGTGAAAAAAAAAACTTCTCTGAGGCTATGTTATGAATGATTCATCCTTGTTTATGTGTTTGTTGTGTTTTCATTCTATTTTTACATGAATTTCTCAAGGGCGAGCAAGGAGTAAGTGTGGGGGAATTTGATAGTTGTGTTTGTGTTGCATATTTTAATGTCATTCAATTTTTGTTTTGCATTCGTTTATGTGTTTTAATTACGTATTTTGTTCTTATTTCATATTTTATGTATGCATGATCTGTTTCTCGGTTTGTTGTGTAGGTCGTGCATTTTGGAGGCCATATGGACGGAACCTTGGAGCAAGGAAAATGATGCAAGCAATTATGAAGAAATTACTGTGGCCGCTCGATCCGCAATGTTCTACCGATCAAGCGGTCGTATGAAGATTGAAGGCAGTAGGCGCTGTAATTTTAGCTCGCTCGATCGGTTAACTTCTACCGATCGAGCGGCCGCATGAATTTGAAGAACATTAGGATTACAATTTTGGTCTCGCTCGATCGGTCAATCTTTTTCGATCGAGCGAGCGGGTTTGTTCGGGAAGAGGAATTCTTAATTTTGGAAACTCTTTTAGTTTGGACTCTAGCCTTTTATTAGGTCCTTTATTCCATTTTTCAGAGTGAATTATCAGATTTTGAAGTTTTCTTTTGGCGGCTAGGTTTTGTGTTCTATCTTTTTCAGACAATTTCTTCTTTTCTTTTGACTTTTCTTCGGTTGTTCATGAATCGTTGTGGCTAAACCTTAGAACTTGATTGAGGAAGACGAACCCTTGATTTTGTTTATTCATGAGATTCGAATTTTTAATGTTTGATTATTGTTGAGTATCAAAAGTTGTTCTGTTTTATTTCATGCTTGTATGTGAGATTTTTGGATTGGACATCTTAGGATTTCGCTATACAATCTACTGCTAAATTAGAATTCAAATCCGTAATTATTTGAACCATCTAATCTGTGAAGCAACTGCGTTTAATATTTTTTGCTGGTGAATTTGTTAAATCGTAGGAACAACAATTGACTAGATAAAATACAATCGGTGGTATTTGTGTTGTCTAGATTCATCAGTTTTACTCATTTGAATGCTACCTTAAATTTAAATCTAGATCGGTGGTATCCAGGTTTATTTATTGGTAAGGGTTAATCTAGAACGCTGGTGTCTAATTATCTAAGATTAAGGTGAAACAGGAATTTAATTATCAATGATGAATATTTGATATGATTAATTATTTTTAGTTAATCGATGATTGAATGAATAATATCAAGGGTGTAGTCGACCGGTACCTAGACTTGTTTCTCATTGATTTCTTCGTCATAATTTTAATCTTGCATTTTAGTGGTAAACTTGAATTTTAATTTTCTTAAATTCTCAGTAGTTAATCTCAAAAATTCAAACACTCTTTTATTTTATTTTTAAGAACACTATTAAATTTCCATTTCCTCGTGGGAATGATCCCTACTCACTCTACTACGTATTTTGTTTATATGATTGAGTCGGGTAATTTGTGCGTGACATGATTAAGCGCTACCAAATTTTGGCGCCGTTGCCGGGGAACGGTGTTAAATTTATTGTGTTCTTTTTATTTTTGTTTAATCTCACTCTCTTTTCTTTTCTTTGTTTCTAGTTTCTCTCTGTCGTTCATGCTTTCAGGTACTCTTCTGACAAAGAATTCCCCTACGACCCAGAGATCAAAAGAACTTTTCAAAGGCTAAGGAGAGAAACTCGTAGAAGACAAGAAGAGGATGAAATTCGTTCTGAAATTCCTGAGGAAGAGATAGCTGCTAACGCAAATCTGAGCCTAAGATAATTGGATACTCCTGATCCAAACCAACAACCTTTATGCATTACTTTTCCTACTCTAGAAAATAATTCTACTTTTGAGCTTAAATCTGGATTAATTCACTTATTGCCTTCTTTTCATGGTTTTGCAGGTGAGGACCCTAACAAGCACTTGATGGAATTCCATGTGGTTTGCACAAGTATGAAACCCCATGGAGTGACAGAGGAGCAGATTCAATTGAGGGCATTTCCTTTCTCTTTGAAGAGTGCTGCAAAGGATTGACTGTATTATTTACCCTCTGGATCCATCAAGACTTGGACTGAGATGAAATTTTTTTTTCTAGAGAAGTATTTCCCAGCTTCCAGAGCAGCGAATATCAGGAAGGAAATTTATGGGATCAAGCAATTTACAGGGGAATCACTTCATGAATACTGAGAGCGGTTCAAAAAGCTGTGTGCTAGTTGTCCGAAACATCAGATAAGTGAGAACTTGTTAATTCAATACACTTATGAAGGGTTGTTATCTCATGACAGGAGTATGTTAGATGCGGCCAGTGGAGGAGTTTTTGTGGATAGAACTCCAGTTCAAGTGAGGAATCTGATAGAGAATATGGCTGCCAATTCTTAACAATTTGGCACCAACAGAAATGATCATGTGGTAGCGCTAAGTCACGTCATGCCCAAATTACCCAACTCAATAGATAAAGAAGAATATGTAGTAGTGTGAGTAGGGATCGTTCCCACGAGGAAAGGGAAATTTAATGTGTTCAAAATAAACTAAAGGGGGTTTATGAGTTTTTGACTTAACTACTGAAATTTTAAACAATTAAAATTAAGTATTATCACTATCATGCAAGATTGAGAATTAAACAGAAGAAATCAATAAGAGCCAAGCCTTGGTATCGGTCGATGACCGGCAAAATCGGTGTGATATAAATCTACTAGCAAGCGTACTAGGTCAAGTAATAGTAAAGTGGACAGAGAGTCCAAGTATCGATCCCACAGGGACTGCAGTCAATTCTCAAAAATTAATTATTTTACTTAATCTAGACAAAATCATAAAGAGCAATTTGATTTAAATAATATAAGAATATAAAATAAAAACTGCTTAAGAAATAAGAATAAAAATAACTGAAGATAAAATTAATTAAAACAAAGACAACCAAGACACACGTAGGTACCAAACAAATCATGTAACATGTAGTTGATTCAGGACTCAGATTTAATCTTAGATCACGAGAATTCTCCTATCTTGTTCAAAGGTCTATTTCTAGAACAATCAAACCTACTCAAATATTGACGGATTAATCTTTCGTAATTCTAATCAAATTTGAATGCCTTAAATATTTGCGAAATTCAGTTTACACCCAAACCGCACACTGAAACCGAATTCTATTTCTAGTCGATTTTACAATATGTTGATTATCAAAGTGATCAAAATCAAAACCTCCTCTCTCGGCTTGGAATCGATTAACATGCAAGCAAACAGTCGATCAGATTATTCACAAGACAAATATAAATCTGAAAACCAATAAAATAAAATCAACTCTGAAAAATCCCAAACAAACATCCAAGTTTTCTACATGAATTTGTTCGCCTCAATCACGCCGTCTTGGTTGAAAATAAACTACTCAATAATTAAAAACAATAATTCAAAAATAAAAATAAAAAGAAGAAAAGAAAAGATAAATCTTCTCTCCCAAGCCTGTAGCCGCCACATCTGTGTTGTCTGCCTTCTGGAAATTCCAAACCCTAAAAAATATGTTATATCTTCTATATATATGGTCCGGAACGCCTACCAATTAATTTTCTTCCAAAACAAAAACTTTTCGGAACAAATCTGACGCTGGAACATGCGCGCGCGCGCCTGTAGAAGCCTCGCGCGCGCGCAGAACAAAAAACAGAGTGTGAACATGCAACTCGCGCGCGCGCGAGCTCAATTCTCGTGTGCGCGCAACACTAAAATTTTGCTGTGAGCGACAATTTTGAAAAATTCATATCTCAAGATCTAATCGTCGGATCAAGCTAAAATTTGGACAGCAGCTTCAAAAAACCTTGAACTTTATTCTGAATAGTCGAGATTGGATTTGAATCTCTCTAAAATTAAATTTGATTTTTTGAACAAATCTGCTCCGTAATTCACTCTTCAACAATTCATTTTCCTACAAAATTAACCCGAGGAGTGAAATACACTCATGCACTAAAACACATAAAAATACATAAAAACAATATGAATGCACACAAAATAAAAAAAACCCATCACGAAATAATGCACAAAAAATGCACTTATCAACACCCCATACTTAAACCTTGCTCGCCCTCGAGCAAGACATGCAAAAACACAATATGCAAACAATGACATAAGTAAGAATGAATCATGAACAACATAACCTCCGATAAGTTTCAACTTGAACAACGAAAAACCACAAAAACTTTTGATTGTTCACAATACACTGTCAGTTTAACGTAAACGTGAGTGTGTTCCATGTCATTCTAGTTTCATGCAACTTCAAAAGAATCTGTCCTAAGAATGCTTAGCGACCTATGACAAATCAGTGCAAGTGTTACAATCCAGTACTCCGTCATCTCAACAATCCCAAACAAAAATATGCACTTTCTTGAGATTAATTATATACCTCCGGATTTTGCACCGGGTATTTTTAATAAGCCCCAATAATTACCCGCAAACTTAGCTATAACTATGATAGGATTCGAATTTCAATCCCCTCGTCTATAGCCCAGATGGAGCATCAATCTCATTTAACCCGCAAACTTAGCTATGGAACAAAGATTAGGATTTCAATCATTGTCCAAGCCCGGATGGAATTGTTATTTTAAAATTTCAAATTTTCAACCCCATGAAATCCGCATACTTAGTCAAGAACAAGAGATTAGAATTTCAATCTCTGCTCGTAACCTTGATGGAGTTAACTTAATTTTCAACAAAAGTTTTTTTAAAAATTTTATAGGTACGCCCAAGATTATACATGCAATGTCTAACAACTATCAAGAATCCAAAGACAATATCATGATCAGCAAACATCTATTTGTTGGATAAACTGGCGGTCAGATCAATCACGATTGATACCCGGTGCAGCGGAAGTTTAAAAATTTTTATCATGGAACAATTCCATGGTGTGGGTATCAACCATTCAACGATTAAATTATTGTGTGTGTAAAATTCAAATAACAATTAATTAAATTTTACCTTCAATCTCGAATCGAGATTAATGGACACCACACAGATTTCTCTGCGCTTCTTGTATCTCCCAGGAACTGATGAACTCCTTCAATCAGGTCCACGAATGGGGTTTAAATCCCTCTGATAGATTGCACTAGAAAATCTATCAGAAGTTTTCTGCGAAGAGATTAAACGAATCTGATTCGTTATTCCTGACTGCAATTCAAAAATCACAGACCGGAATTTTCTCTGACAGAGTGAAGGGGGGCGGCCGAAAACTTGAGAGAAGGCTAGGGTTTATTTTCGAAAATCCTGTCTCTCAATAATGACCTGTTGTGTCTAATTTCTGTACTGCAATAACTTATTTATAATGCAGGCCACTAACACCTTAGGGCCCATTAATCATAAGTTAGGGCCCGACAAGCAAAGCCCGCACGTTCAGAAATTAATATAAAATTCATCGTGACTCCGATTGATGAACCAATTTCACCAATGTGCACAGAAACCATTTCTGCACATTTTAAAGTCAAAATAAATTATCCTGAATCCGAATTCAGTGGTTTCCAAAAATGTCCATCCCTATGTCATTTTAGGAAATCCTACTCCCTTACTCTTATTTAAGAAGTCCAACTTTTTTGTTCATTAAATTTAACTCTTTAAATTTAACTATCTCAACGGGGATTAAAACTCCATTACACTGTGTGACCCTCAATGGTTCAGGGATACAGCTAGCCGTGGGCTCACAACTCCTTGTGACTCGGAACAACACTTTCCGACTTGCCCAACGAATCATGGTAAAGCGCCTAGCAACATCGCCCCATGATTCCCTAGGTATCACTGATAGTGCCTACAAGAACCAGTAGATTTTGGTTAGCGTACAGTACGGTCCCTTCATCCATATATCCCGATCGAATCAACAACCATTGGTATATCGAGAGTCGCTCAAGATTCGATAACTATGCAATACATCTTGAAGATCAAATTAGTGACATCGCATGTGCTACTAAGAAACCATTTCTTAAATCACATCAAGTACTCTGGCCAGAGATTTGTCACACTAATATCTCCTCAGATCGCATAGGATATCCACACTCGCAAGTATGTGGTGAATCCTTGACAACAATGCATTGACTCCTATATGTGTCGTAACTGTACCCAATCTCGACACCTGATGACCCCCATAGAGTCGGTAAACGAGTCAAAGCACAGCACTAGCATATAGAGTCTCCATGATGTTTCAAGTCGTAAGGACTAATGGTGTACAACCAAAACCGCGGACTTTATCCACTCGATAAGTGATAACCACTTGGAAAGTCCGGATAGGGTAGTTCGATTATTCATCCTATGAATATCCATTTGCATGCTTCGAACATCTCCATGTTCCCTACCAATGAAACGTGGTACTCCGCATCGCAAATGCTAGTCTCAAACTCGAGCGATCCTTATCCTTATTATCGGACGGCTCAATCGACTAGGAACGGTTTTAGAATATACAGTGACTATAAGATGTATTTCATGATAGACATCCCCATGTTCTACCACATCTTACATACACTATAGTATATTCAAGGTCTTTATCAAAACAACAATAGTATATCACAATATAACAATATGAAGTAATATAAAGTCATTGCCATTAATAAAAGTGTAAATAATATTAAACAAAAGATTGTTTATACAAAGAGTCATCAAAGCCCATAGCCACACAGTTGGCTCACTGGGCACCCACTCTTACAATCTCCCACTTGCCCTATAGCCAACTAGTCATACTACGTAGACCCATTGCTTCGCGATGTTTGTCAAACAATGGTCCTGGCAAGGGCTTAGTAAGCGGATCAGCGATATTGTCTGCAGAGGCCACTCGTTCGACAATGATGTCTCCTCTTTCCACAATCTCCCGGATTATGTGGTATTTCCTCAGTACGTGTTTGGATCTTTGATGAGACCTTGGTTCCTTTGCTTGAGCAACGGCACCCGTGTTGTCACAGTACACCGGGACTGGACCAACAAATTCAGGAATAACGCCCAACTCTTGGACGAACTTCCTCATCCAAACGGCCTCTTTAGCAGCAGCTGATGCTGCAATGTATTCAGCCTCAGTGGTGGAATCCGCTGTGGTGTCCTACTTGGAACTCTTCCAAGAGACAGCACCGCCATTGAGCATGAACACAAATCCAGAGGTTGACTTCGAGTCATCCACATCACTTTGGAAGCTAGAGTCGGTATAGCCTTCCAATTTGAGATCTCGTCCTCCATACACCATGAACATATTCTTAGTCCTTCGCAAGTACTTAAGAATGTCCTTCACGGCTTTCCAATGCATTTGACCAGGATTAGACTGATATCTGCTCGTGACACTCAGAGCAAATGCTACATCCGGTCTGGTAGATATCATCCCATACATGATACTACCTATAGCTGACGCATATGGTACATGTGTCATATTCTCTATCTCTGCATCAGTCTTGGGACACATAGACTTGGATAGAGAAACTCCATGACACATGGGTAGATGTCCTATTTTGGACCCATCCATTGAAAACCGTTTCAATATGGTATCGATGTAGGTTGATTGAGTGAGTCCTATCATTCTCTTAGACCTATCTCTATAGATCTGTATCCCAAGAATGTAGGATGCCTCTCCCAAATCCTTCATCGAAAATCTACCTGATAACCATATCTTTGTTGACTGCAACATCCCTACATCATTCCCAATGAGTAGGATGTCATCAACATAAAGTACTAAGAATGTCACCGCATCCTTAACTACTTTCTTGTACACGCAAGGTTCCTCCGGGTTCTTGATGAAACCAAAATCTTTTATTGTTTCATCAAATTTCTGGTTCCAACTTCTTGATGCTTGTTTTAGACCATAAATTGATCTCTGAAGCTTGCATACCTTATGCTCGCTTCCCATGGATGTGTACCCCTCAGGCTGCTTCATATAGATTTCTTCCTTAATGTCTCCATTAAGAAAAGCAGTCTTCACATCCATTTGCCATATCTCATAGTCATACCATGCAGCTATGGCAATCAGGATTCTTATGGACTTGAACATTGCAACTGGTGAAAAGGTTTCATCATAGTCAACTCCTTGCCTTTGAGTATAACCTTTCGCCACCAATCGCGCCTTGTAGGTCAATACCTTACCATCAGGCCCAAGCTTTCTCTTGTAGATCCATTTACACCCTATTGGAACAATTCCATCGGGAGGATCTACTAAAGACCAAACTTGGTTTGTATGCATCGAATCCAATTCTGACTGCATAGCTTCAAGCCATAAATTCGAATCCGCATCAGAAATTGCTTCCTTGAAGTTTCTTGGATCACATCCAATGTCGGGTTCATCTTGATCCCCTTCAAGAAGAAGACCATATCGAACTGGAGGTCTAGAAGTCCTTTCGGATCTTCTAGGTGCAGGCGTGTCCAGCAATGGTTCCTGAGGTGTAGGATCGTTATTTTGTATTTCGGGTTCTTCTCGAACTTCTTCGAGTTCCATCATCTCGCCTTTCTTATCCAATAAGAACTCCTTCTCCAAGAAGGTGGCATTCCTAGAAACAAACACCTTTGTTTCAGCAGGATAATAGAAATAATATCCGATTGAATTCTTCGGATACCCTACAAAATAACATAAGCTGGATCGACTATCCAACTTATCTCCCACTGTCCGCTTCACGTAAGCAGGACATCCCCAAATCCTCAAGTACGAATACTTAGGAGCTTTGCCATTCCATAACTCGTATGGTGTTTTGTCCACTGCTTTAGTGTGGACGTTGTTCAACAACAATACCGCCGTTTCAAGACCATAGCCCCAAAACGAAGGTGGAAGCTCAGTGAAGCTCATCATAGATCGAACCATGTCCAACAAAGTTCGATTACGACGCTCCGATACACCATTAAGCTGTGGTGTCATAGGAGGAGTCCACTGAGAGAGAATCCCATTCTCTTTCAGATAGTCCAAAAACTCGGTACTCAAGTATTCTCCACCTCGATCCGATCGAAGTGCTTTAATACTTTTACCTAGCTTGTTTTCTACTTCAGCCCTGAATTCTTTGAACTTTTCAAATGCTTCAGACTTATATTTCATTAAATATAAATACCCATACCTTGAATAATCATCAGTAAAGGTAATGAAATAGGTGTGGCCATGTTGAGTCCCTACTCTAAATGGACCACAAACATCTGTATGGATCAAATCCAACAGATTCTGACTACGCTCAGGTCTCCCCTTAAAAGGAGATTTAGTCATTTTTCCTTTTAGGCAGGATTCACAAGTAGGTAGAGAATTAATATCAGACATATCAAACATGCCCTCTCCCACTAGCTTGTTCATCCTCCTTGAGGAAATATGACCTAGCCTAGCATGCCAAAGGTTTGCCGGGTTTTGACTATCGATTTTCCTTTTGTTTGTTGTCGCCGGTTTATCAACATAATTCACTGGAACGTCTTTTAGTTTTAAGTTGTATAGATCGTTTTCAAGTTGTCCATTTCCAATTAAACATTCATTCTTGTAAATATTGCAAATCCCATTCACAAAATTGCAAGAATAACCATCTCTATCAAGCATAGAAATAGAAATAATGTTTTTAATTAAATCTGGCACAAATAAAACATCTCTTAACAATAATTTAAAACCGTTCTGCAAAGTCAAACAAACATCTCCAATGGCCGTAGCTTCAACTCTGGAACCATTCCCGAGCCTCAGCTGGGTCTCACCCATTCTAAGCCTGCGACTTCTTGTCATCACCTGCAAATCATTGCAAATGTGAGATCCACATCCGGTATCCAATACCCAAGAAGTTGTATTAAGTGACATGTTTATTTCAATATAGAACATACCCTTTGCAGTTCCCAACTGCTCAAGATATTCCTTGCAGTTGAGCTTCCAATGACCCGGCTTCTTGCAGTAATGGCAAACATCCTTGGATTTTCCATTGTTTGAAGCCTTTGTCTTTTGCTTCTTCTCGGGCTCGACTTTCTTGGGTGGGGTAGAACATTTCTTGCCCTTCATACTTGGCCCCTTCTTAGCAGAAGATGAGGAGCCCACCAAGAAAGCTGGTTTATCCTTCTTAAGTGTGGATTCATATGTAACGAGCATATTGACCATCTCTTCTAGGGTGGCCTCTATCTTGTTCATATTAAAATTTATCACAAATCCATCAAATGAAGAAGGAAGAGACAGAAGCAATAAATCCACATTGAGTTCATGCTCCAACACCAAATCTAGGGTCGCCAACTTCTGTATGAGCCAAATCACTCGTACCCCATGATCACGGACCGAAGTCCCTTCACGCATGCGGCACGTCATCAACTCCTTAACAGTAGCGAACCTTTCAGCCCTCGACTGAGCCCCAAAAAGTTCCTTGAGTTGCGCATGAATGTCAGCAGCATTCACCGTGTCCTCAAATCGCCTCTGGAGTTCATCAGACATCGAGGCTTGCATATAGCATTTGGTCTTGATGTCATGGTCACACCATGCATCAAGTTTGGCCAATTCCTCCGGACTTATGTCAGCTGGTGCTTCCTTCGGAGGTGCTTTCTCCAACACGTAGAGCATTTTCTCCGAAGTTAAGACAATCTTCAACTTCCGGAACCATTCCGTATAGTTGGCGCCAGTCAACTTGTTTTGTTCGAGGATCGAGAATAATGGATTTCGCGAATTCATTGTATGAAATACTGAAAAGAAAAAAAGACATATATCAATGATTGTTTAACAATTTACTAAGACATAAAATAGGCGAATTTAATTTTATGAATCTCACTCCCACTATTTTAACGATTTCACCACCCTCTAGTGAAAACGGGAAACTTTTTCCTTAGTGAGAACATGGAGTCCAATTGACAAACTTATGGTCCCGAATAATATCAGCCAACCATAATTCTCAAAAGGTAGAGCCCAATTGCTTCCTAAGCAACCCCCATGTGTTTACCTCATGTCCAATAAGGGCCCAATAATATGACGCCGTTTAAAGTGACATGTCAAGATGACCCATCAATATTAAGTTGTGATGGACGGTCGCCATGTGGATCCCCCAATAATATGAGCCGATCCCATGGGAGTTCCACCCAACTTACAACATTTGTCGATCCAATGTACAGCTTTCCGACGGACGGGCCCCCCCAATAATATGAGCCGGACCGTATCCGCGGGTAGCATCACATACATTGACCGTTGATGGAAGGTAGGAACATTTAAACAAATTTAAATTTCCTTTATTTATCTTGATATAAATTTTAAATCATATTTAAAATGAGGGATTTTTAATTATAAAAATATTTGTCTCATCATATTTAATTTATTGCATGCTTGCCGGATTCACGCAATTATGTCTAAACATGCATACAATCATAATATCAAATATTATATAGGATGATCGATTCCATTTCTAATTGACCCGTGGTTGCCAATCACGGGTCTTAGTCCAATCCTAGGTAATATGCAGTATGCAATGCAATCCTATTACATGTGCTTCCAATTTACATTTCTTCAGTCTTTATTGTCTGCTGGGCCCACCGTCTTCAAATCTTGATCTCCCACTAAATCTAATGTATTTACAATAAATAACAATGACAAGTAGGGGATACATTTTTAGGGGTGGGAACGGGCTATAAACCAAGCCCACTTTTATTACATATGACATTCATATCGGGCCATAAACCAGGCCCATTAATAAAACCAACAACAATAAAAACAAAATGTAAATTCCTAACATACACCTACAAAATTGGTCATGGCAATCGATCATCCTTATCCAATAACATTTAATTCAAAATTAATTTATTGAATAACATGCAGTGGCAATTCAAATTTAAACAAGATAAAATCATATTTTATATATAAAATCTCATTTCACATATAAAATCATATTTTATCTCTATATCAAATAAAATCATATTTTATCTATAAAATCCAATTTTACAAATAAAATCATATTTTACTCAATATATCATAAGATCATATCTTATCATCAATTGTACCAAAATAATTGATTTCAAAATTCAATTTACGGATAAAACATTAAAATTTTCCAAAAATTCAAATTTATCCAAAAATCAATTTTAAAATTTACGGACTCGAACAATTCGATCCGAAATCTCGTGAACCAATCAAAAACAATTTTTGACCGGACCAAAAATAAAATTTTATCACATTAAAATTAATTTTAAATAAAAATTTAATTTTTCCCGCGGGCCGCCCGGGACACTCCCGGGCCGGCCCGCACCCGGGGCGCGGGCCAGGGGCAGCCCGGCTGCCCCCTTAGGGCAGCAACAATTGCTGCCCTGGCGGCGCCTGGCGCCGCCGCTGGGCGGCACCGTGTGTCGCCCTGGGCGGCGACGGTCGCCGTCCTGGGCGGCGCCATGCACCCCCTTTGGGCGGCGCCGTGCGCCGCCCGGGGCAGCAACAATTGCTGCCCCACCGGGCAGCGATCCAATCGCTGCCCGGGTTTTGCCCCGGAAAAAAAAAAAAAATTTTTATTTAAAAATATTTATTTTGTTTTCCAAAAACCGAGATTCAAAAATTTTGTACAATCGATTAATTTAATCGTTTGATCTGAGCAACCTGGCTCTGATACCACTGTTGGATAAACTGGCGGTCAGATCAATCACGATTGATACCCGGTGCAGCGGAAGTTTAAAAATTTTTATCATGGAACAATTCCATGGTGTGGGTATCAACCATTCAACGATTAAATTATTGTGTGTGTAAAATTCAAATAACAATTAATTAAATTTTACCTTCAATCTCGAATCGAGATTAATGGACACCACACAGATTTCTCTGCGCTTCTTGTATCTCCCAGGAACTGATGAACTCCTTCAATCAGGTCCACGAATGGGGTTTAAATCCCTCTGATAGATTGCACTAGAAAATCTATCAGAAGTTTTCTGCGAAGAGATTAAACGAATCTGATTCGTTATTCCTGACTGCAATTCAAAAATCACAGACCGGAATTTTCTTTGACAGAGTGAAGGGGGGCGGCCGAAAACTTGAGAGGAGGCTAGGGTTTATTTTCGAAAATCCTGTCTCTCAATAATGACCTGTTGTGTCTAATTTCTGTACTGCAATAACTTATTTATAATGCAGGCCACTAACACCTTAGGGCCCATTAATCATAAGTTAGGGCCCGACAAGCAAAGCCCGCACGTTCAGAAATTAATATAAAATTCATCGTGACTCCGATTGATGAACCAATTTCACCAATGTGCACAGAAACCATTTCTGCACATTTTAAAGTCAAAATAAATTATCCTGAATCCGAATTCAGTGGTTTCCAAAAATGTCCATCCCTATGTCATTTTAGGAAATCCTACTCCCTTACTCTTATTTAAGAAGTCCAACTTCTTTGTTCATTAAATTTAACTCTTTAAATTTAACTATCTCAACGGGGATTAAAACTCCATTACACTGTGTGACCCTCAATGGTTCAGGGATACAGCTAGCTGTGGGCTCACAACTCCTTGTGACTCGGAACAACACTTTCCGACTTGCCCAACGAATCATGGTAAAGCGCCTAGCAACATCGCCCCATGATTCCCTAGGTATTACTGATAGTGCCTACAAGAACCAGTAGATTTTGGTTAGCGTACAGTACGGTCCCTTCATCCATATATCCCGATCGAATCAACAACCATTGGTATATCGAGAGTCGCTCAAGATTCGATAACTATGCAATACATCTTGAAGATCAAATTAGTGACATCGCATGTGCTACTAAGAAACCATTTCTTAAATCACATCAAGTACTCTGGCCAGAGATTTGTCACACTAATATCTCCTCAGATCGCATAGGATATCCACACTCGCAAGTATGTGGTGAATCCTTGACAACAATGCATTGACTCCTATATGTGTCGTAACTGTACCCAATCTCGACACCTGATGACCCCCATAGAGTCGGTAAACGAGTCAAAACACAGCACTAGCATATAGAGTCTCCATGATGTTTCAAGTCGTAAGGACTAATGGTGTACAACCAAAACCGCGGACTTTATCCACTCGATAAGTGATAACCACTTGAAAAGTCCGGATAGGGTAGTTCGATTATTCATCCTATGAATATCCATTTGCATGCTTCGAACATCTCCATGTTCCCTACCAATGAAACGTGGTACTCCGCATCGCAAATGCTAGTCTCAAACTCGAGCGATCCTTATCCTTATTATCGGACGGCTCAATCGACTAGGAACGGTTTTAGAATATACAGTGACTATAAGATGTATTTCATGATAGACATCCCCATGTTCTACCACATCTTACATACACTATAGTATATTCAAGGTCTTTATCAAAACAACAATAGTATATCACAATATAACAATATGAAGTAATATAAAGTCATTGCCATTAATAAAAGTGTAAATAATATTAAACAAAAGATTGTTTATACAAAGAGTCATCAAAGCCCATAGCCACACAGTTGGCTCACTGGGCACCCACTCTTACACTATTGTCGTGCAATGGTCAAACAAACACAAACACTATCAATTACATCGTTACACTACACCGGTTTAACATGTGTGCTTAAAAATATTCATGATTCAACCAACAGCTTTTCATGTTCAATCAAAAGCAACATTTTCTAAAAATTTTTTTGTCTCGACAACTCTATCATCATCGGCCAATAGTCATCATTCTATTTATTCACACAACATAAATACAAAACATAATGATATGCATGAATACGAACTATATGCAATAAACTAGACCAAATGAATGCAAACAACAACACAAACAAAACTAATCAACCCCCCATACTTATCTAAAGCATTGCCCTCAATGCTTCAGAACAATGAACAGAATGCGAAACAAACACACAATGAAAACAAAAATAACACTCCTCTGGTTTCATATTCGTCCTTTTTCTCCTTTGTAAAAGTCCAACAACAAATTTTGGTTGCGGGGCAATATACTGCACATATAAAGGCGACATGTAAGGCATTGGATTAGCAAAAGATAATAAAAAGAAAAAAAAACAATAAAAAAATAATGAAAAGAGAACACTGGGTTGCCTCCCAGTCAGCGCTAAGTTTATAGTCTACAGCTCGACTATGCAGAAGCAACCATCAAAGAGCGGCTGCCGCCCATAGTAGGAATCATACGACTCTACGTATGGGTATTGATTTCCTTCGCCCTCAAGCTTGGCGTGATATATACTTTGTAAGCTCGTCGGTCCAACAACGCTTGGTCTGAAATTTTTCTTTTGGAAGGAGACTCCGAATCTAGGCTGAATCTCATAGAGAATGGAATATGTTGGAGGTGGCGTCAATGGCAAGAAAGAATCTTCTAACGGTGTGCATGGAACGGCCATTGACGAGGTAAAATCTGTAGCCTTGTATGTTTCTTCCTCCATTGTCACTTTTGATTCATCCTCACAAGAAGATTCCTCAAAAATTATTTCCTCATGCTCTGGCTCAATTACTTCACGCTCTTGGCAGATCTCAGAAACTGGTTCTCTATGAAGCGCAATCTGTTCAACCAAAAGAATAAAAAATTTGATGCGGCTTTCGAAGAACTGGTTTGTCTCTTCCTGCCTTTTCACAAAATTCTCCAACTGAGCCACATGTGTTGGAAAACGCGGCTCTCAGATCAATCACGATTGATACCCGGTGCAGCGGAAGTTTAAAAATTTTATTATGGAACAATTCCATAGTGTGGGTATCAACCGTTTAACGATTAAATTATAAGTGTGTGTAAAATTAAATAACAATTATTAAATTTTACCTTCAATCTCGAAGCGAGATTATTGGACACCAACAGATTTAATCTGCTCTTGTTGTCTCTCCCTGGAACTGATGAATATTCTGTCCTTCAATCAGGTCCACGAATGGAGGTTTAATCCCTCTGATAGATTGCACTAGAAAATCTATCAGAAGTTTTCTACGAAGAGAATAAACGAATTTGATTCGCTATTCCAGACTGCAATTCAAAATCACAGACCGGAATTTCTCACGCAGAGAAGGGAGGGGGCGGCCGAATTTGAGAGAGAGGAGGCTAGGGTTTTTCGAAAAAATCCTGTCTCAATTATGACCAGTTGTGTGTAATTTCTGTACTGCAATAACTTATTTATAATGCAGGCCACTAACACCTTAGGGCCCATTAGTCATAAGTTGAGGCCCGACAAGCAAAGCCCGCATGTTCAGAAATTAATATAAAATTCATCGTGACTCCGATTGATAAACCGATTTTACCAATGTGCACAGAAACCATTTCTGCACATTTTAAAGTCAAGATAAATTTTCCTGAATCCGAATTCTGTGGTTTCCAAAAATGTACATCCCTATGTCATTTTAGGAAATCCTACTCCCTTACTCTTATTTAAGAAGTCCAACTTCTTTATTCATTAAATTTAACTCTTTAAATTTAACTATCTCAACGGGGATTAAAACTCCATTACACTGTGTGACCCTCAATGGTTCAGGGATACAGCTAGCCGTGGGCTCACAACTCCTTGTGACTCGGAACAACGATTTCCGACTTGCCCAACGAATCATGGTAAAGCGCCTAGCAACATCGCCCCATGATTCCCTAGGTATCACTGATAGTGCCTACAAGAACCAGTAGATTTTGGTTAGCGTACAGTACGGTCCCTTCATCCATATATCCCGATCGAATCAACAACCATTGGTATATCGAGAGTCGCTCAAGATTCGATAACTATGCAATACATCTTGAAGATCAAATTAGTGACATCGCATGTGCTACCAAGAAACCATTTCTTAAATCACATCAAGTACTCTGGCCAGAGATTCGTCACACTAATATCTCCTCAGATCGCATAGGATATCCACACTCGCAAGTATGTGGTGAATCCTTGACAACAATGCATCGACTCCTATATGTGTTGTAACTGTACCCAATCCCGACACCTGATGACCCCCATAGAGTCGGTAAACGAGTCAAAGCACAGTACTAGCATATAGAGTCTCCATGATGTTTCAAGTAGTAAGGACTAATGGTGTACAACCAAAATCGCGGACTTTATCCACTCGATAAGTGATAACCACTTGGAAAGTCCGGATAGGGTAGTTCGATTATTCATCCTATGAATATCCATTTGCATGCTTCGAACATCTCCATGTTCCCTACCAATGAAACGTGGTACTCCGCATCGCAAATGCTAGTCTCAAACTCGAGCGATCCTTATCCTTATTATCGGACGGCTCAATCGACTAGGAACGGTTTTAGAATATACAGTGACTATAAGATGTATTTCATGATAGACATCCCCATGTTCTACCACATCTTACATACACTATAGTATATTCAAGGTCTTTATCAAAACAACAATAGTATATCACAATATAACAATATGAAGAAAGATAAAGTCATTGCCATTAATAAAAGTGTAAATTATATTAAACAAAAGATCGTTTGTACAAAGAGTCATCAAAGCCCATAGCCACAAGTTGGCTCACTGGGCACCCACTCTTTCAACATGATCCTCAAAATACCCTACACACTCTTCTTGATGCTCCGGTGGTTGGTTCGCAAAATTTGTGGAGTTGAATTCTGGAAGATACCATAAAAAATCTGAGTGAGCGTGTAGTTCGAAAATTGATGACATTGAAATATGTTCGCTAATTCATTAAATCTCCCCCAAACAACATAGAATGGCTCTGAGTATTGTTGGCCAAACCTTGTGAACACCTGTCGATGATCCATCTTCAAGTACCTCACAAGTAAGAAACAATAACATTAAAAATAAATAATAAAAAACTAAAAATAATAAAATATCTAGTCTCAAGCAAATAATCTATCCTAATATTAAATAAACAGTCCCCGGCAACGGCGCCAAAAACTTGACCGGCAAAATCGGTGTGATATAAATCTACTGGCAAATGTACCAGGTCAAGTAATAGTAAAGTGGACAGAGAGTCCAAGTATCGATCCCACAGGGACTGCAGTCAATTCTCAAGAATTAATTATTTTACTTAATCTAGACAAAATCATAAAGAGCAATTTGATTTAAACAATATAAGAATATAAAATAAAAATTGCTTAAGAAATAAGAATAAAAATAACTGAAGATAAAATTAATTAAAACAAAGACAACCAAGACACACGTAGGTATCAAACAAATCATGTAACATGTAGTTGATTCAGCACTCAGATTTAATCTTAGATCACAGGAATTCTCCTATCTTGTTCAAAGGTCTATTTCTAGAACAATCAAACCTACTCAAATATTGAGGATTAATTTTTTGTAATTCTAATCAAATTTGAATGCCTTAAATATTTGCGAAAATTCAGTTTGTACCCAAACCGCACACTGAAACTGAATTCTATATCTAGTCGGTTTTACAATATGTTGATTATCAAAGTGATGAAAATCAAAACCTCCTCTGTCGACTTGGAATTGATTAACATGCAAGCAAACAGTTGATCAGACTATTCACAAGACAAATATAAATCTGAAAATCAATAAAATAAAATCAACTCTGAAAAATCTTAAACAAACATCCAAGTTTTCTACATGAATTTGCTCGGCCCAATCACGCCGTCTGGGTTGAAAATAAACTACTCAATAATTAAAAACAATAATTCAAAAATAAAAATAAAAAGAAGAAAAGAAAAGATAAATCTTCTCTACCAAGCCTGTAGCCGCCTCCTCTGTGTTGTCTGCCTTCTGGAACTTCCGAACCCTCAAAAATATGTTATATCTTTTATATATATGGTCCGGAAAGCCTACAAATTAATTTCCTTCCAAAACAAGAACTTTTCGGAACAAATATGACGCTGGAACATGCGCGTGCGCAGAACAAAAATAACAGAGTCTGAACATGCAACTCGCGCGTGCGCGAGCTCAATTCTCGCACGCAATACTAAAATTTAGCTGCGAGCGACGATTTTGAAAAATTCATATCTCAAGATATATTCGCCGGATCGAGTTGAAATCTGGACAGCAACTTCAAAACATCTCGAACTGTATTCAGAACGGTGGAGATCGGATTTGAATCTTTTTAAAATTAAATTTTATTTTTTGAACAAAGCTGCTCCGTAATTCACTCTTCAACAATTCATTTTTCTACAAAATTAACCCGGGGAGTGAAATACACACATGTACTAAAACACATAAAAATAAATAAAACAATATGAATGCACACAAAATAGATAAAAACCTATCACGAAATAATGCACACAAAATGCACTTATCATTCGACAACACCCTTGATATTTATTCATTCAATCATCGATTCCCTAAAAATAATTAATCCTATCAAATATTCATCATTGGAAATCAAATTCTTGTTTTACCTTAATCTTAGTTAATTAGACACCAGCGTTCTAGATTAACCCTTACCAATAAATTAACCCGGATTCCAGCGATCTAGATTTAAATTTAAGGTAGCATTCAAACAAGTAAAACTGATGAACCTAGACAACACAAATACCAGCGATTGTATTTAGCCTAGTCAAGAATTGTTCCTACAATTTAACAAATTCAATAACAAAAAATATTAAACGTAGTTGCTTCTCAAATTAGTTGATTCAAACAATTACGGAGTTGAATCCTAATTTAGCTATAGTTTGCATAGCAAAATCCAAAAATTTCGCATACAAACATGAAATAAAAAAGATCAACTATTGATACTCAATAAGGATTAAAGAATGAAAATCGAATCTCATGAATAAACAAAATCAAGGGCTTGTCTTTCTCAACCAAGTATTAAGGTTTAGCTACAACGATTCATGAAAAACCCAAGAAAAATTCCAAAGAAAAGAAGAAATCTTGATGAAAGTTGGAATACAAAATCTAGCCACCAACGAGAGATGTAAAAAGTCTGATAATAATCTCCCAAAAATGGAATAAAAGCCTAATAAAAACTAGAGTCCCAAATAAAAGAGATTCTAAAAATATGAACTCTTTCACGAACAGCGACGCTCGCTCGATCGGTGAAATATAACCGATCGAGCGAGAATGTTTCTAATTCCGTTCCTTCCTTTTTCTTCCCGGCCGCTCGATCGGTTAATTATCGCAGATCGATTGACAATCTTTCTGTCTCGGAATGCACTATCTGGCTCGCTCGATCGGTTGAATAACATGGATCGAGCGAGAATGTTTATGTCCTTTTTTATCTTCAAAACGTCACATCCTACAACATAAACCGGGAAACATGTAATGAAGACATGAAAGATGAAATACGAACAAAATACACAATTTAAAACACTTAAATGCATGCAAAACAACAACAAAATGCTATTAAACTAAACAACACAAACACAACTATCAAAATACCCCCACAATTACTCCTTGCTCGACCTCGAGTAAGTCATGCAAAACAAAATGAAACAAAAAAAACACATAAACAAGGACGATCATGCATAATATAGCCTCAAAAAAGTCTTCCCACAAAAACAAGTGCATATTTACTCTCGATCATCAATGATACAACTTCATTCGAATGCGAATGTGTGTGTGTGTGACATGTTACCCCAGTTACATGCAACTTCAAAAGATAACTTTAGCACCAAGTAAATAAGAACGAAATTTTTCTAAAGCAAAAACTACTGCTAAAATCTCCTTTTCAGTGGTAGAGTAATTTCGTTGGGCATCGTTCAGGACACGCGAAGCGTAGTAGATAGAATGCGATGCTTTTCCAAATTTTCGGCCCAAAACCGCTCCTACAACATAGTCGCTAGCATCACACATGATCTCAAATGGTTTGCTCCAGTCTGGTGGTTGGATTATTGGTGCAGATGTCAATGAGTCTTTGAGTTTGTCAAAAGACTTTTGGCATAGTTCATGAAACTCAAACGGAACATCTTTTTGCAACAGTGTGCACATGGGGGATGCAATCTTGGCAAAATCCTGAATGTATCTCCTGTAGAAACCTGCATGGCCAAGAAAAGAACGCACTTCCCGCACACATGTGGGGTAAGGGAGAGATTGAATAATATCAATTTTTGCTTTGTCTACCTCTATTCCCTTAGATGAAACGACATGACCCAACACAACACCTTGCCCAACCATAAAATGACACTTTTCATAATTTAGGACTAGGTTAGTTTCGACACACCTCTTAAGGACAAGAGAAAGATTAGACAGACATTTTTCGAATGAGTCACCATAGACAGTGAAATCATCCATAAAGACTTCTAAGATATGCTCAATGAAATCATAAAAAATACTAACCATACACCATTGGAAAGTGGCCGGTGCATTGCAGAGTCCAAAGGGCATCCGTCGATATGAAAAGGTGCCAAACGGGCAAGTGAATGTCGTCTTTTCTTGGTCTTCTAGCGCAATAGAAATCTGAAAATAACCAGAATACCCATCAAGAAAACAATAATAAGGATGCCATGCTAAGCGTTCAATAATTTGATCAATAAAGGGTAAAGGAAAGTAGTCCTTTCGGGTTCCAGCATTTAATTTTCTATAATCTATACAAACCCTCCACCCATTTTGAATGCGGGTGGGAACCAATTCATCATCCTTGTTTTTCACCACAGTAATTCCGGTTTTCTTGGGTACCACTTGGACTGGGCTGACCCATTGACTGTCAGAAATCGGGTAGATGACTCCCACTTCAAGAAGTTTCAGAATTTCAGCTTTTACCACCTCCATCATAGGTGGATTTAACTTCCTTTGCGGCTGACGTGAGGGATTCGCTCCTTCCTCCATAAAATCCTCTGCATGCATGTAGAAGGGCTAATTCCCTTGATGTCTACTATGGTCCACCCAATAACAGTCTTGTGCTCCTGTATAACTGTAGTATCCCGTAACCAAAATCAGTAATTAAGGAATTAATCATAATTACTTGGATAGAGTTCGGAAGCTCCGAAGGTGAGTTCGGAAGTTCCGAACAGGATCGGAAGCTCCGATGCAGGATCAGAAGCTCCGATGGTATTACGTCAGGCGTGACGTGTGGCAAGATCGGAAGCTCCAATCGGGATCGGAAGCTCCGATCACCCCTATTCGAAGTCAACAAGTGATATTTTGTCACGTGGCAGATCAGGATCTTCGGAAGCTCCGATGGCAGGATCGGACGTTCCGATCGAGGTTCGGACGTTCCGATCGAGGATCGGAAGCTCCGATCGTTGTCTATAAATAGAAGGCCGAGAATTCAGTTTCAATTTCCAATTCCGGATTTCCTCTCTACTCTAGTCGTATTCGAGTTGTTCTAGCCTTCCTAGGCTTGACCCGGGATTCGTCGAGGCGTTCGATAGTCGTAGCGGAGTTGTGCCCAGGTTCTGGAGGCATCGACATCAAAGGGCTAACGACGGACGAAGGTATAGCTTTTGCTTCCTATAAATATTTAGGGGTATGCAATAGCTTAGTTAAGGCTTTTAGAGCACTTTAATGATAGTAGTATCATTTGGCAGTGTAGAGCAGACTATAGGCGTGGACCTAGAGTTGGTAGAGCTTGCACTTTTTTGAGGTACAGAAGTACTGTTCGAGATATCGTGACTGATTATACATGTATTATGTGACTGCATGATTTATATGTCATTGATTTATGCTGCATTCATTTGCATACTGAGCTATCTCCTTCGAGATGTCTGTTAGTAGGGTTTTTCCCTATCCTGTTAGTGGTTGGACTTCCATCGATTTGGCTCCGGCATATCCACTTGTATTACGGTATGGGAGCCACCTCCTGAAGCGACGGCACAGCGTGCTACATACCAGGGCCCGGTCTGTCTCTGTTATCTGATCCTTGACCTCGAGTTTATAGGGAGTTCACTTTGCATGCATGTATACTCATACTCTCGTACTGAGCATCTTATGCTCACGTCTCGTACGATGTGTTTCTAGACACCCTATTCCATGGGGCAGGTTTGCGAATGGACGAGGCGGGTGGATCCAAGAGGGGCTAGTCAGTGGTTGACCAGCTGGAGCTTCATCTAGGTTTTATTTTTGTTGTTTTGAGGTTAATACAGCTATTCGATTTGGTTGTATATTATTTGGATAAATTACAGATTCCTTTACTTGGGATTGTATAACGTTTATGGTTTCCGCAGTTTTATTCTGATATCTGTTTAATTAAGTTAATTGCATGCCAAAGTTCTGTTAGTAGGTGATCCGGGTAAGGGTCACTACATTTATGGTATCAAAGCATGCAAAGTATTCTTGGGATTTAGTTCCTACATAAGATAACCGTTAGGTTAATTTTGTAGATGGCGGATCGTGATGACCAGAGTTCTCATGGCAGTATTGGTGGGCGTTGGGGTGATGCCGACCGGGAGTCTCGTCAGGAACGCCGCCATCGTTATCGAGATGAGGACCGTTTTAGTGTACGTAGATTCTTGCAGACAGGGCCTAAGCCCTTGGTTGGAGGTGAGTCTCCGGAGGATGCGGAGAATTGGTTAGACCTCATGGAGACGACTTTTCAGACTTTCCACTGCACCGAGGAGCAGAAGATGGAGACCCTTGGCTATTTCTGGATGGGCGAGCCCGTAGGTGGTGGAAGTTTACTTTTGCACCCTTTATTGCGGCGAGAGGAGTGGCCACCTGGGCCGAGTTCCGCACAGCCTTCCAAAGGCGGTATTTTCCTCCTGCACTCCGTTAGTCGAAGGCAGGCGAGCTACTGAGTATGCGACAGGGAGCCATGTCTATTGATGAGTATCAGCAGAAGTTCTTTGATCTACTATCCTATTGCCCCGAGATTGCTGATAGCTCAGAGATGAAGTATAATCTATTCCTTCAGGGCCTTAACCCTGAGATCCACGAGCGTGTGGCGGTCGGCGATGACATGTCCTACGAGGGTTTGGTGAGCCGTTGTCACCAGGCAGAGGACAGCATTCGGCGGAACAGGTCTTTCTCTCAGTCGAGACCTGCTAGTTCTTTGGGTTCCCGTGCCCAATCTTTCAAGAAGTCTGGATCTACTTCTTCCTCTAGCTCTGCTGGTGTTGTCCGTTTCGAAAAGAAGGACAAGTGTGATCACTGTGGGAAGAACCATCCATCCGACAAGTACCGTAAAGCTTCTGGAGCTTGTTTTCATTGCGGTGAGGTGGGTCATATCCAGAGGGATTGTCCACTATCTGGGGGAGGCGGTTCTGGTTCAGGTTTAGGATTAGGTTCTCAGGCCACCGTTCAGCATAGGTCACAGGGACAGCCTGCTGGGAGTTCTCATTTGAGGCCACGAGCTTCTGGCCAGGTGTTTGCCTTGAGGCATGATCAGGCTGTGGAGGAGAATGAGAAAGTCATCGCAGGTACATTTCTGCTTTATGGTATACCTGCTCTTGTACTTATTGACACTAGTGCATCTCATTCCTTCATTTCTGCACGTTTTGTTAAGAGGCATAAGTTACCATGCATTGCACTAGATGTAGTGATGTCTGTTTCTACTCCGACGGGCCAATCTGCTTTGGCTAAACGTCTAGTGATGGGTTGCCTTTTAGAGTTCGAGGGGAACATTCTGTTAGCTAATCTCATGGTTCTTACGATGGACGACTTTGATTGTATTCTGGGAATAGATATGTTGACTACCTATCGAGCTTCAGTGGACTGCTACCAGATATTAGTATGCTTTCATCCGGAGGGGAGTGATAGCTGGTTTTTCTATGGAGAAGGAGCGCGACCCCCAATGCCTTTGGTATCAGCTTTGAGAGCCTGTCGAGCTCTAGAGTCTGGCGGGGAAGGCTACATTATCTATGCAGTTGATTTGTCCGCTGAGAGCGTTGGGATAGAGAGTATTCCTGTTGTGGATGAATTTCCAGATGTTTTTCCTGATGAGATTCCGGGTTTTCCTCCTGTTAGGGAAGTCGAGTTTGGCATAGAGTTAATGCCTGGTACTTTTCCTATTTCTCGAGCACCGTATTGTCTGCCTCCATCAGAGATGCGTGAGTTGAAGAATCAGCTACATGATCTTTTGGACAAGGGGTACATTCGTCCTAGTGTATCTCCTTGGGGAGCTCCTGTTCTCTTTGTGAAGAAGAAGGATGGGTCTATGCGGCTATGCATTGACTATCGGCAGCTGAATCGAGTCACTGTGAAGAACAAGTATCCTTTGCCTTGTATTGATGACTTGTTTGATCAGTTGCAGGGCACTTCAGTTTACTCCAAGATTGACTTGAGATCTGGGTATCATCAGTTGAGAGTCCGAGATAAAGACGTAGCCAAGACTGCATTCCGTACTCTCTATGGGCATTACGAGTTTCTAGTGATGTCATTTGGTTTGACTAATGCGCCGGCTATATTCATGGACCTGATGAACCGTGTCTTCAGGGAGTATTTGTACAAGTTTGTCGTGGTCTTCATTGACGACATCTTGGTGTATTCGCGTAATACGGAAGAGCATGTTTCTCACTTGCGGTTGGTACTGCAGACTCTTCGAGATGAGCAGTTGTACGCCAAGATGAGCAAGTGTGAGTTCTGGATGGATAGAGTGGTCTTTCTTGGCCATATCATATCCAGGGAGGGGATTTCTGTTGATCCAAGCAAGATTGAAGCGGTACTTAATTGGTCGCGTCCGACGATAGTTGCTGAGATCCGTAGTTTTCTGGGTCTAGCAGGGTATTATCGTCACTTCATTCTGAACTTCTCTCAGTTAGCTCGACCGTTGACGTAGCTTACTTGCAAGGGTGTGGACTTCGAGTGGTTCTCCGAGTGTGAGGAGAATTTCTGTGAGCTTCGAAGGCGGTTGACTTCTGCGCCGGTGTTGGCATTACCGTCAGGATCTGGAGGATATGTGGTATACACTGATGCTTCTCTTCAGGGGTTAGGTTGTGTTCTGACTCAGAATGGGCATGTGATCGCATATGCTTCTAGACAGCTGAAGCTTCACGAGGACAACTATCTAGTCCATGATTTGGAATTGGCAGCCATTGTGTTCGCTTTGAAGATCTGGCGTCATTATCTGTATGGCGAGAAATTTGAGATCTTCACCGACCATAAGAGTCTCAAGTATTTGTTCACTCAGGCGGAGTTGAACATGAGACAAAGACGTTGGATGGAATTGCTTAAAGACTATGATTGCGAGATAAAGTACCATCCGGGAGCTGCTAATCTCACCGCTGATGCTTTGAGTCGCAAGGTGCGACTATCCGCACCTCAGACTTGTTCGATGTCTAGTGCGATCAGTGACTGTTGTACTTCAGGTTATACCTTCAAGCATAAGAAAGGAATGCAGAGTATACAGATGTTTGCGATATTATCTGAGCCAGCTTTGTATTCGCAGATTCGAGATGCTCAGATGTCTGATTCGAAGACCCAACATTTAGCTCGTTTAGCTAACGAGGGTAGCTCGTCTGGATTTCATTATCAGTCAGATGGCTTTTTGTGTTTGTCTGGTAGGCTTGTGATTCCGCAGGATGAAGAGTTGCGAGAGGAGATTTTCTCTCAGGCACATCGCACTAAGTTGAGTGTTCATCCTGGGAGCAACAAGATGTACAAGGGTTTACGTACTCATTTCTGGTGGAAAGGAATGAAACGCAGTGTTTATCAGTTTGTTTCGAGATGTTTGTTGTGTCAGCAGGTCAAGGCAGAACACCGAAGACCTGGAGGATTGCTTCACAGTCTGCCTATTCTTGAATGGAAATGAGAGTTTATCACAATGGACTTTGTGACCCATTTGCCGTTATCCCCGAGGAACTGTGATGCTATCTGGGTTATGGTGGACCGACTCACCAAGTCAGTGCATTTCATTGCCTATAGCCGGGAGTACAATGTGGATCGTATGGCACGGTTGTACATTCAGGAGATCGTTCGACTTCATGGAGTGCCTGTGAGAAATGTTAGCGATCGGGACCCCAGGTTTACTTCTAGATTCTGGGGGAGTGTTCAGAGTGCGATGGGTACTACTCTCAGTTTGAGTACTGCCTATCATCCGGAGATTGATGGTCAGTCGGAGCGCACTATCCGTACTTTGGAGGATATGCTTAGAGCGTGCGTCATGAATTTTGGTTCAGCCTAGCAGGATCATTTGCCATTGATCGAGTTTGCGTACAACAACAGCTATCATACTAGTATTGGGATGGCACCTTTTGAGGCGTTGTACGGGCGACGTTGTCGTACTCCAATCTTCTGGGAAGAAGTGGGGGAGAGACAGGCTAAGGGACCGGAGTTTATCCAGCAGGCGATAGACATTGTTGATTAGATCAAGAAACGGATTAAGACTGCACAGGATCGTCAGGCCAGCTATGCAAACACTAAGCGTAGGCCTTTGCAGTTCGATGTCGGGGAGAAAGTGTTTCTGAGAGTGTCACCTTTCCGCAAGATTCTCAGATTTGGCCTTAAGGGCAAGTTGTCTCCCAGGTTTATCGGTCCGTTTGAGATCTTGGAGAGCATTGGCGATTTGGCTTATCGACTATCTTTACCACTGCATCTATCCAGTATTCACGACGTGTTCCAAATATCTCTGTTGCGACGGTATGTGACGGATGAATCTCATATTCTGCAGCAGTCTGAGGTTTAGGTGATCAAGGATTTGACCTATGTTGAGAAACCTATTCGTATCCTGGATTACAAGGATAAAGTTTTACGGAACAAAGTCATTCCTTTGGTTGTAGTTTAGTGGCAGCGCCGAGGCACTGAGGAAGCTACTTGGGAGCTTGAGGACAGGATGCGTGAAGACCATCCTGAGTTGTTTTGATTTCGTTCTTAAGTTGTATTCAGTTGCAAACTCTGTAAACGTTTGATTTGAATAAAGAATGTTTCTGATTTCTGTATTGCATTCAGTACTTAAGATCTGATTTCGAGGATGAAATATCTTAAGTGGGGGAGAATGTAGTAGCCCGTAACCAAAATCAGTAATTAAGGAATTAATCATAATTACTTGGATAGAGTTCGGAAGCTCCGAAGGTGAGTTCGGAAGTTCCGAACAGGATCGGAAGCTCCGATGCAGGATCGGAAGCTCCGATGGTATTATGTCAGGCGTGACGTGTGGCAAGATCGGAAGCTCCGATCGGGATCGGAAGCTCCGATCACCCCTATCCGAAGTCAACAAGTGATATTTTGACACATGGCAGATCAGGATCTTCGGAAGCTCCGATGACAGGATCGGACGTTCCGATCGAGGTTCGGACGTTCCGATCGAGGATCGGAAGCTCCGATCGTTGTCTATAAATAGAAGGCCGAGAATTCAGTTTCAATTGCCAATTCCGGATTTCCTCTCTACTCTAGTCGTATTCGAGTTGTTCTAGCCTTCCTAGGCTTGACCCGGGAGTCGTCGAGGCGTTCGATAGTCGTAGCGGAGTTGTGCCCAGGTTCTGGAGGCATCGACATCAAAGGGATAACGACGGACGAAGGTATAGCTTTTGCTTCCTATAAATATTTAGGAGTATGCAATAGCTTAGTTAAGGCTTTTAGAGCACTTTAATGATAGTAGTATCATTTGGCAGTGTAGAGCAGACTATAGGCGTGGACCTAGAGTTGGTAGAGCTTGCACTGTTTTGAGGTACGGAAGTACTGTTCGAGATATCCTGATTGAGTATACATGTATTATGTGACTGCATGATTTATATGTCATTGATTTATGCTGCATTCATTTGCATACTGAGCTATCTCCTTCGAGATGTCTGTTAGTAGGGTTTTTTCCTATCCTGTTAGTGGTTGGACTTCCATCAATTTGGGTCTGGCATATCCACTTGTATTATGGTATGGGAGCCACCTCCTGAAGCGACGGCACATTGTGCTACATACCAGGGCCCGGTTTGTCTCTGTTATCTGATCCTTGACCTCGAGTTTATAGGGAGTTCACTTTTCTTGCATGTATAATCATACTCTCGTACTGAGTGTCTTATGCTCACGTCTCGTACTCTGTGTTTCTGGACACCCTATTCCATGGGGTAGGTTTGCGATTGGACGAGGCGGGTGGATCCAAGAGGGGCTAGTCAGTGGTTGACCAGCTGGAGCTTCGTCTAGGTTTTATTTCTGTTGTTTTGAGGTTGATACAACTATTCGATTTGGTTGTATATTATTTGGATAAATTACAGATTCCTTTACTTGAGATTGTATAACGTTTATGGTTTCCGCAGTTTTATTCTGATATCTGTTTAATTAAATTAATTGCATGTCAAAGTTCTGTTAGTGGGTGATCCGGATAAGGGTCACTACAATAACTTTGATTAATTGTTCCTCTTGGCCGGCTTCCAAACAGTTGGAGATGATAACTGGTAATGTTTCTTCTTCTCCATGGAAAACATACTTGAGATGTTTGGGAAGCGTCTTCAGTTCGATCACTCGCTCCTGCAAAACAAATGGAAGGCGCCGAGTATTAGAGATTGGTAAAGATAGATAAGAGATAGTACCTGGTTGAGGTAGCTCAGGAGCGTTGTTCATAATTCTCTCAATCTCTTTCACTTCTTCGCTGAATCCAATTCCATCATCCTGCTGAATGGGTGCAACAATATCCACCTTTAGCTCATCTTTTCCTGCATGCTTACAATAATTTTGTGTCAAGTAATCCACAATATCAACAGAATATACACAATCATCACTGTCAGGAAATTTTATGGCATCATAAATATTGAATTTAACAACCTCTCCATAAAATTCCATAGTGAGTGTGCCACTGTGAACATCAATTTTAGTCATGGAAGTTTTCAAGAATGGTCTGCCTAATAAAATAGGACTATTGTAATCGCCATTTTCCATGTCTAGCACATAAAAATCTGCAGGAAATACCAAGTTATTTACTTGCACTAACACATCTTCCACTATTCTCCTAGGGTATGCATTAGACCTATCAGCTAATTAAATAACAATTCCAGTCTTATTCAATGGACCAAGTTTCAAGGATGCATAAATAGAGTATGTCATAACATTGATTGATGATCTTAGATCTAACATGACCTTCTCAAGTCTAACATTACCTATAGTGCATTAGATAGAAAACATACCTGGATCCTTGCATTTTGCGGGTAATTTTCGTTGGATCACAGCAGACACATTCTCACCTAACTCCACTTTCTGACATCCCTTCAGCGTTTGCTTCCTCTTTGCTGTGCACAATTCCTTCAAAAACTTTGCGTATCAAAGTACCTACTTAATAGCATCTAGCAACAGAATATTCACCTCACATCTACGAAAAGTCTCATAAAGTTCCTTTATCCCTTCATCTTTTCTAGACTCTTTAAGTGCTAATGGAAAAGGGGCAACATTCTTATATGTAGAAAGGGGAGGAAACTTACCTCTTGGCGCTTCTTCCTTGGTTGCTTTGCCATCAGTCACCTTCGGCTCTTCTTGCAGCTTTTCCTTGGGTAAAGCCTCTACTTATTTCTCCTTGATATTCAACTCCTTCCCATTCCTTATAGTAATAGCACTTGCGTTCTCTCTTGGGTTTGGAATTGTTTGGGATGGTAAAACGTTGGAATGGTGTGCTTCCAACTTGTTGATTGCGGTGGCGAGCTGTCCCATTTGAGTATTCAAGTTTTGGATACTTGCTCTTGTTTCGTGTTGGAAAGACAGAGTATTAGTTGCAAGATCCTTAACTATGTTTTCAAGGAACTCACCTGGCGCTGGGATCTGTGGACGCTGCTGTGGTGGAGGATACTGTGGCCTATACGCTTGATTGTGCGGTAGTGCTTGAGGTCCAGGTTGATTTGCCTGCGGGTTTCCATATCTCAAATTCGGATGATCCTTCCAACCAGGATTGTACGTGTTGGAATATGGATCATACTTCCGTTGTGGTGGTCCAGGAAATCCGCCAGTAGCATTAACCTGTTCGAATGATTTCTCTTGAAGTGTAGGACACATATCAGTGGCGTGTCCCATTGTAGCGCAGATACCACATGCCTTTGAGGTTTGACCATTTCTTACAGCCATCTGACGCACAAGAGACGTCAATTTAATTAATTGTTGCTCAAGGGAAGAGATATTTACCTCATTGTTCTTCTTTGGCATATGATCATTCTTTATGGTGCCAAATTGTTGAGAATTGGCAGCCATGTTCTTGATTAAATTCCTCGCTTGTACCGGAGTTTTATCCACAAAAACTCCTCCACTTGCTGCATCTAGCATACTCCTGTAATGGGGCCGCAAACCTTCATAACAACATTGAATCAATTGATTTTAACTTATCTGGTGTTGCGGACAGCTAGCATACAGCTTTTTGAACCGCTCCCAGTACATGCAGTGATTCCCCTGAGTATTGCTTGATTCCATAGATTTCATTCCGGATGTTCGCGGCTCTAGAGGCTGGGAAATATTTTTCCAAAAAGATTCTTTTCATCTCCGTCCAAGTCGTGATAGAACCAGAGGGTAAATAGTATAGCCAATCCTTAGCAGCACTCTTCAAAGAGAAAGGAAAGGCTCTCAGCTGAATCTGCTCCTCTGTCACTCCATGGGGTTTCATACTTGTGAAAACCACATGGAATTCCATCAAGTGTTTGTTAGGGTCCTCACCTGCAATACCATGAAAGGAGGGCAATAAGTGAATCAATCCAGATTTAAGCTCGAAAGTTGCATTATTTTCTAAAGTAGAAAAATTAATGCATAAAGGTTGTTGATTGGGATCAGGAGTGCCCAATTGTCTAAGGCTCAGATTAGCATTAGCAACCATCTCTTCATCTGCAATTTCAGTACGAATCTCTTCCTCTTCTTGTTGTCTACGAAGTTCTCTCCTTCGCCTGTGCAAAGTCCTTTCGATCTCCGGGTCGTAGAGAAAGTCTTCTTCAGCAAAATCACCTGAAAGCATGAACGAGAGAGAAATTAGAAACAAAGAAAAGAGAAGAGAGTGAGATTAAAAAAAATAAAATAAATAAAAAAAACACAATAAATTAAACACCGTTCCCCGAAAACTTTGCCAAAATTTGGTAGCGCTAAGTCGCGTCACGCCCAAATTACCCAACTCAATAGATAAACAAGAATATGTAGTAGTGTGAGTAGGGATCGTTCCCACGAGAAAAGGAAAATTTAATGTGTTCTAAATAAACTAAAGGAGGTTTTTGAGTTTTTGACTTAACTACTGAAATTTTAAACAATTAAAATTAAGTATTATCACTATCATGCAAGATTGAGAATTAAACTGAAGAAATCAATAAGAGCCAAGCCTTGGTATCGGTCGACTACACCCTTGATATTTATTCATTCAATCATCGATTCCCTAAAAATAATTAATCCTATCAAATATTTATCATTGGAAATCAAATTCCTGTTTTACCTTAATCTTATTAATTAGACACCAGCGTTCTAGATTAACCCTTACCAATAAATTAACCTGGATTCCAGCGATCTTGATTTAAATTTAAGGTAGCATTCAAACAAGTAAAACTGATGAACCTAGACAACACAAATACCAGTGATTGTATTTAGCTTAGTCAAGAATTGTTCCTACAATTTAATAAATTCAACAGCAGAAAATATTAAACGTAGTTGCTTCTCAAATTAGTTGATTCAAACAATTACGGATTTGAATTCTAATTTAGCTATAGTTTGCATAACAAAATCCTAAGATGACCAATCCGAAAATTTTGCATACAAACATGAAATAAAACAGATCAACTATTGATACTCAATAAGGATTAAAACATGAAAATCAAATCTCATGAATAAAAAAAATCAAGGGCTTTTCTTCCTCAACCAAGTATTTGAAAGAGTGGGTGCCCGGTGAGCCAACTTGTGGCTAAGGGCTTTGATGACTCTTTGTATAAACAATCTTTTGTTTAATATAATTTACACTTTTATTAATGGGAA
Source organism: Henckelia pumila (assembly GCF_033568475.1). Taxonomy (NCBI): domain Eukaryota; kingdom Viridiplantae; phylum Streptophyta; class Magnoliopsida; order Lamiales; family Gesneriaceae; genus Henckelia; species Henckelia pumila. Next base: position 147,416,620 of record NC_133120.1, read on the forward strand.
TGACTTTATCTTTCTTCATATTGTTATATTGTGATATACTATTATTGTTTTGATAAAGACCTTGAATATACTATAGTGTATGTAAGATGTGGTAGTACATGGGGATGACTATCATGAAACACATCTTATAGTCACTGTATATTCTAAACAGTTCCTAGTCGATTGAGCCGTCCGTTAATAGGGATAAGGATCGCTCGAGATTGAGACTAGCATTTGCGATGCCGAGTACCATGTTTCATTGGTATGGAACATAGAGATGTTCAAAGCATGAAAATGGATATTCATACGATGAATGATCGAACTACCCTATCCGGACTTTCCAAGTGGTTATCACTTATCGAGTGGATAAAGTCCGCGGTTTTGGTTGTACACCATTAGTCCTTACTACTTGAAACATCATTGAGACTCTATATGCTAGTACTGTACTTTGACTCGTTTACCGACTCTATTGGGGTCATCAGGTGTCGGGATTGGGTACAGTTACGACACATATAGGAGTCGATGCTTTGTTGTCAAGGATTCACCACATACTTGCGAGTATGAATATCCTATGCAATCTGAGGAAATATTAGTGTGACGAATCTCTGGCCAGAGTACATGATGTGTTTTAAGAAATGGTTTCTTAGTAGCACATGCGATGTCACTATTTGATCTTCAAGATGTATTGCATAGTTATCGAATCTCGAACGACTCTCGATTTACCAATGGTTGTTGATTCGATCGGGATATATGGTTGAAGGGACCGTACTGTACGCTAACCAAAATCTATTGGTTCTTGCAGGCACTATCAGTGATACCTAGGGGATCATGGGGCGATGTTGCTAGGCGCTCTTACCATGATTCGATGGGCAAGTCGGAAATTATTGTTCCGAGTCACAAGGAGTTGTGAGCCCACGGCTAGCTGTATCCCTGAACCATTGAGGGTCACACAAGTAATGGATTTTTAATCCCCGTTGAGATAGTTAAATTTAAAGAGTTAAATTTAATGAACAAAGAAGTGGGACTTCTTATTTAAGAGTAGAGGGAGTAAGATTTCCTAAATTGACATAGGGATGAGCATTTTTGGAAATCACTGAATTTGGATTCAAAAAGTTTATCTTGACTTTAAAAGATGCAGAAATGGTTTCTGTGCACATTGGTGAAATTGGTTTATCAATCTGATTCACGATGAATTTTATATTAGTTTCTGAACATGCGGGCTTTGCTTATCAGGCTTGAACTTATGACTAATGGGCCCTAAGCTGTTAGCAGCCCACATTATAAATAAGTTATTGCAGTACAAAAATTAAACAACAGAGGTCACAATTTTCGAAAACCCTAGCTGTTTTTCTCTCTAAGTGGCCGCCCCCCTCTCCCTCTCTGCTCGAAAATTCCAGCCTGTGAATTTTGAATTTGCAGTCTGGTTTAACGGATCAAATTCGTTAATTCTCTTCGTAGAAACTTCTGATAGATTTTCTAGTGCAATCTATCAGAGGGATTAAATTTCCGTTCGTGGACCTGATTGAAGAATTGTTCGTCCATCAGTTCCTGGGATATACAACAAGAGCAGAGTAATCTGTTGGTATCCATAATCTCGTTTCGAGATTGGAGGTAAAAATTTAATTGTGATTTAATTTTTACACGCACAATTTAATCGTAAAGTTTTGATACCCATTATGGAATCGTTCCATATAAAATTTTTAAACTTCCGCTGCACCGGGTATCAATTCTGATTGATCTGATCACCGTTTTCCAACAGTGGTATCAGAGCCAGGTTGCTCAGATCAAGCGATTAAATTAATCGGTTGTACAAAAATTTTTAAGCCTCGGTTTTTTGAAACAAAATAAAATTTTTTAAAATAAAATTAAATTTTTCGACGGGCAAAACACGGGCAGCGATTGGATCGCTGCCCAGGGCGGCGCACGGCGCTGCCCAAGGGGCAGCGACGGGCTGCCCGGCCCGAGCCCCTTTTGGGGCGCGGGCTGCCCGGGATCGTCCCGGGCGGCCCGGGAAAATTTATTTTTAATTTTTTAATTAAAATTTTAATATGTTAAAATTTTATTTTTGGTCCGATCAAAAATTGTTTTTGATTGGTCCACGAGGTGTCGGATCGAATTGTTCGAGTCCGAAAATTTTAAAATTGATTTTTGGATAAATTTGAATTTTTGGAAAATTTATAGATTTTATCCGTTAAATCAGATTTTATGAAATTAATTATTTTTGGTACAATTGATGATAAGATATGATCTTATGGAAATATTGAGTAAAATATGATTTTATGTATAAAATTGGATTTTATATGTAAAATATGATTTTATTTGATAAAAAGATAAAATATGATTTTGTATGTAAAATAAGATTTTATATATGGAATATGATTTTATCCTTTTAATTTAAATTGCCATTGCATGTTATCCAATAAATTAATTTGAATTAAATATTATTGGATAAGGATGATCGATTGCCATGACCAATTTTGTAGGTGTATGTTAGGAATTTACATTTGTTTTTATTGTTGTTGGATTTATTAATGGGCCTGGTTTATGGCCCAATATGAATTGTCATATGTAATAAAAGTGGGTCTGGTTTATGGCCCGTTCCCACCCCTTAAAATATATCCCCTACTTGTCATAGTTATTTATTGTAAATACATTAGACTTAGTGGGAGATGAAGATTTGAAGATGGAGGTGGGCCCAGCAGACAAGAAAGACAGAAGAAATATAAATTGGAAGCTCAATATAATAGGATTGCATTGCATACCTGCATATTACCTAGGATTGGACTTAGACTCGTGATTGGCAACCACGGGTCGATTAGAAATGGAATCGATCATCCTATATAATATATGATATTATCGTTGTATGCATGTTTTAGACTAAATTGTATGAATCCCGCAAGCATACAAATTTTAAATGATGAGACAAATTTTCAAAATTAAAATCCCTCATTTTAAATATGATTTAAAATTGATATCAAGATAAATAAAGGAAATTTAAATATTGTTTAAATGTTCCTACCTTCCATCAACGATCAATGTATGAGATGCTACCCGCGGATACGGTCCGGCTCATATTATTGGGGGGGCACGTTCGTCGGAAAGCTGTACATTGGATCGACAAATGTTGTAAGTTGGGTGGAACTCCCATGGGATCGGCTCATATTATTGGGGGATCCACATGGCGACCGTCCATCACAACTTAATATTGATGGGTCATCTTGACATGTCACAATAAACGGCGTCATATTATTGGGTCCTTATTGAACATGAAGTAAAAAAACGTGGAGGTTGCTTTGGAAGCAATTGGGCTCTAACTTTTGAAAATTATGGTTGGCTGATATTATTCGGGACCATAGTTTGTCAATTGGACTCCATGTTCCCACTAAGGAAAACAGTTTCCCGTTTTCACTAGAGGGTAGTGAAATCGTTAAAATAGTGGGAGTGAGATTCATAAAATAAATTTCGCCTATTTTATGTCTTAGTAAATTAATTAAACAATCATTGATAATTGTCTGTTTCTTTTCAGTATTTCATAAAGATGAATTCGCGCAATCCATTATTCTCTATTCTCGAACAAAATAAACTGACTGGCGCAAACTATACGGAATGGTTCCGTAAGTTGAAGATTGTCTTGACCTCGGAGAAGATGCTCTACGTGTTAGAAAAATCTCCTCCGAAGGAAGCACCATCTGACATAAGTCCGGAAGAGTTGGCCAAACTTGATACATGGTGGGACCATGATATCAAGGCCAAATGCTATATGCAAGCCTCGATGTCTGATGAACTCCAGAGGCGATTTGAGGACACCGTGAATGCTGCTGACATTCACGTACAACTCAAGGAACTTTTTGGAGCTCAATCGAGAGCTGAAAGGTTCGCTACTGTAAAAGAGCTAATGACGTGTTGCATGCGTGAAGGGACTTCGGTCCGTGATCATGGGGTACGAGTGATTTGGCTTATTCAGAAGTTGGTAACGCTTGATTTGGTGTTGGAGCATGAACTCAACGTGGACTTATTACTTCTCTCTCTTCCTTCATCATTTGATGGTTTTGTGGTGAATTTCAATATGAACAAGATAGAGGCCTCCCTTGAAGAGATGGTCAATATGCTTGTAACATATGAAGCCACTTTAAAGAAGGATAAACCGGTTCTCTTGGTGGGCTCCTCTTCCTCTGCTAAGAAGGGGCCAAGTGCAAAGGGTAAGAAACGTTCTGCCCCACCCAAGAAAACCGGACCCGAGAAGAAGAACAAGACAAAGGCTTCAAACATGGAAAAGTCCAAGGATGTTTGCCATCACTGCAAGAAACCCGGTCATTGGAAACGTAACTGCAAGGAATATCTAGAGCAGTTGCGAACTGCGAAGGGTATGTTCTATATTGAAATAAATGTTTCACTTAATACTACTTCTTGGGTATTGGATACCGGATGTGGATCTCACATTTGCAATGATTTGCAGGTGATGACAAGAAGTCGCAAGCTTAGAATTGGTGAGACCCAGCTGAGGCTCGGAAATGGTTCTAGAGTTGAAGCTAAAGCTGTGGGAGATGTTTATTTAATTTTGCAGAACGATTTTAAGTTACTTTTGAGAGATGTTTTATTTGTTCCAGATTTGATTAAAAACATTATTTCTGTTTCTATGCTTGATAGAGATGGTTTTTCTTGCAATTTTGTGAATGAGATTTGCAATATTTACAAGAATGAATGTTTGATTGGAAATGGACAACTTGAAAACAATCTATATAACTTAAAATTAAAAGACGTTCCAATAAATTATGTTGATAAACCGGTAACAACGAACAAAAGGAAAATCGATAGTCAAAACCCGGCAAACCTTTGGCATGCTAGGCTAGGTCATATTTCCTCAAGGAGGATGAACAAGCTAGTGGGAGAGGGCATGTTTGATATGTCTGATATTAACTCTCTACCTACTTGTGAATCCTGCCTGAAAGGAAAAATGACTAAATCTCCATTCAAGGGGAAACCTGAGCGTAGTCAAAATTTGTTGGATTTGATCCATACAGATGTTTGTGATCCATTTAGAATTGGTACTCAATTTGGCCACACCTACTTCATTACCTTTACTGATGATTATTCAAGGTATGGATATTTATATTTAATGAAATATAAGTCTGAAGCATTTGAAAAGTTCAAAGAATTCAAGGCTGAAGTAGAAAACAAGCTAGGTAAAAGTATTAAAGCACTTCGATCGGATCGAGGTGGAGAATACTTAAGTACCGAGTTTTTGAACTATCTGAAAGAGAATGGGATTCTCTCTCAGTGGACTCCTCCTATGACACCTCAGCTGAATGGTGTATCGGAGCGTCGTAATCTAACTTTTTTGGACATGGTTCGATCCATGATGAGCTTCACTGAGCTTCCACCTTCGTTTTGGGGCTACGCGCTTGAAACGGCGGTGTTGTTGTTGAACAACGTCCACACCAAAGCAGTGGACAAAATACCATACGAGTTATGGAATGGCAAAGCTCCTAAGTATTCGTACTTGAGGATTTGGGGATGTCCAGCTTACGTGAAGCAGATAGTGGGAGATAAGTTGGATAGTCGATCCACCTTATGTTATTTTGTAGGGTATCCGAAGAATTCAATCGGATATTATTTCTATCATCCTACTGAAACAAAAGTGTTTGTTTCAAGGAATGCCACCTTCTTGGAGAAGGAGTTCTTATTGGATAAGAAAGGCGAGATGATGGAACTCGAAGAAATTCGAGAAGAACCCGAAATACAAAATAATGATCCCATACCTCAAGAATCTTCAGAGGACACGCCTATACTTAGAAGATCCGAGAGGACTTCTAGACCTCCTATTCGATATGGTCTTCTTCTTGAAGGGGATCAAGATGAACCCGACGTTGGATGTGATCCAAGAAACTTCAAGGAAGCAATTTCTGATGCGGATTCAAATTTATGGCTTGAAGCTATGCAGTCGGAAATAGATTCGATGCATACAAACCAAGTTTGGTCTTTAGTAGATCCTCCCGATGGAATTGTTCCAATACGGTGTAAATGGATCTACAAGAGAAAGCTTGGGCCTGATGGTAAGGTATTGACCTACAAGGCACGATTGGTGGCGAAAGGTTATACTCAAAGACAAGGAGTTGACTATGATGAAACCTTTTCACCAGTTGCAATGTTCAAGTCCATAAGAATCCTTATTGCCATAGCTGCTTGGTATGACTATGAGATATGGAAAATGGATGTGAAGACTGCATTTCTTAATGGAAACATTAAGGAAGAGATCTATATGACGCAGCCTGAGGGATACACATCCATGGGAAGCGAGCATAAGGTATGCAAGCTTCAGAGATCAATCTATGGTCTCAAACAAGCATCAAGAAGTTGGAACCAGAAATTTGATGAAACAATAAAGGATTTTGGTTTCATCAAGAACCCGGAGGAACCATGCGTGTACAAGAAAGTAGTTAAGGATGCTGTGACATTCTTAGTACTTTATGTTGATGACATCCTACTCATTGGGAATGACGTAGGGATGTTGCAGTCAACAAAGATATGGTTATCAGGTAGATTCTCGATGAAGGATTTGGGTGAGGCATCCTATATTCTAGGGATACAGATCTATAGAGATAGATCTAAGAGAATGATAGGACTCACTCAATCAACTTACATCGAAACCATATTGAAAAGGTTTTCAATGGATGGGTCCAAGAGAGGACATCTACCTATGTGTCATGGAGTTTCTCTATCCAAGTCCATGTGTCCCAAGACTGATGAAGAGATAGAGAAAATGACACATGTACCATATGCGTCAGCCATAGGTAGTATCATGTATGGGATGATATCTACCAGACCGGATGTAGCATTTGCTCTGAGTGTCACGAGCAGATATCAAGCTAATCCCGGTCAAATGCATTGGAAAGCCGTGAAGGACATTCTTAAGTACTTACGAAGGACTAATAATATGTTCATGGTATATGGAGGAAGAGAACTGAAATTTGAAGGCTATACCGACTCTAGTTTCCAAAGTGACGTGGATGACTCGAAGTCAACCTCTGGATTTGTGTTCATGCTCAATGACGGTGCTGTCTCTTGGAAGAGTTCCAAGCAGGACACCACAGCGGATTCCACCACTGAGGCAGAATACATTGCGGCATCAGATGCTGCTAAAGAGGCCGTTTGGATGAGGAATTTCGTCCAAGAGTTGGGCGTCATTCCTGAAGTTGTTGGTCCAGTCCCGGTGTACTGTGACAAAACGGGTGCCATTGCTCAGGCAAAGGAACCAAGGTCTCATCAAAGATCCAAACACGTACTGAGGAAATACCACATCATCCGGGAGATCGTGGAAAGAGGAGACATTACTGTCGAGAGAGTGGCCTCTGCAGACAATATCGCTGATCCACTTACTAAGCCCTTGCCAGGACCATTATTTGACAAACATCGCGAAGCAATGGGTCTACGTAGTATGACTAGTTGGCTTTAGGCCAAGTGGGAGATTGAAAGAGTGGGTGCCCGGTGAGCCAACTTGTGGCTAAGGGCTTTGATGACTCTTTGTATAAACAATCTTTTGTTTAATATAATTTACACTTTTATTAATGGCAATGACTTTATCTTTCTTCATATTGTTATATTGTGATATACTATTGTTGTTTTGATAAAGACCTTGAATATACTATAGTGTATGTAAGATGTGGTAGTACATGGGGATGACTATCATGAAACACATCTTATAGTCACTGTATATTCTAAACAGTTCCTAGTCGATTGAGCCGTCCGTTAATAGGGATAAGGATCGCTCGAGATTGAGACTAGCATTTGCGATGCCGAGTACCACGTTTCATTGGTATGGAACATAGAGATGTTCAAAGCATGCAAATGGATATTCATACGATGAATGATCGAACTACCCTATCCGGACTTTCCAAGTGGTTATCACTTATCGAGTGGATAAAGTCCGCGGTTTTGGTTGTACACCATTAGTCCTTACTACTTGAAACATCATTGAGACTCTATATGCTAGTACTGTACTTTGACTCGTTTACCGACTCTATTGGGGTCATCAGGTGTCGGGATTGGGTACAGTTACGACACATATAGGAGTCGATGCTTTGTTGTCAAGGATTCACCACATACTTGCGAGTGTGGATATCCTATGCAATCTGAAGAGATATTATTGTGACGAATCTCTGGCCAGAGTACATGATGTATTTTAAGAAATGGTTTCTTAGTAGCACATGCGATGTCACTATTTGATCTTCAAGATGTATTGCATAGTTATCGAATCTCGAACGACTCTCGATTTACCAATGGTTGTTGATTCGATTGGGATATATGGTTGAAGGGACCGTACTGTACGCTAACAAAAATCTATTGGTTCTTGCAGGCACTATCAGTGATACCTAGGGGATCATGGGGCGATGTTGCTAGGCGCTCTTACCATGATTCGATGGGCAAGTCGGAAATTGTTGTTCCGAGTCACAAGGAGTTGTGAGCCCACGGCTAGCTGTATCCCTGAACCATTGAGGGTCACACAAGTAATGGATTTTTAATCCCCGTTGAGATAGTTAAATTTAAAGAGTTAAATTTAATGAACAAAGAAGTGGGACTTCTTATTTAAGAGTAGAGGGAGTAAGATTTCCTAAAATGACATAGGGATGGACATTTTTGGAAATCACTGAATTCGGATTCAGAAAATTTATCTTGACTTTAAAAGATGCAGAAATGTTTTCTGTGCACATTGGTGAAATTGGTTTATCAATCTGAGTCACGATGAATTTTATATTAATTTCTGAACATGCGGGCTTTGCTTATCAGGCTTGAACTTATGACTAATGGGCCCTAAGCTGTTAGCAGCCCACATTATAAATAAGTTATTGCAGTACAAAAATTAAACAACAGAGGTCACAATTTTCGAAAACCCTAGCTGTTTTTCTCTCTAAGTGGCCGCCCCCCTCTCCCTCTCTGCTCGAAAATTCCAGCCTGTGAATTTTGAATTTGCAGTCTGGTTTAACGGATCAAATTCGTTAATTCTCTTCGTAGAAACTTCTGATAGATTTTCTAGTGCAATCTATCAGAGGGATTAAATTTCCGTTCGTGGACCTGATTGAAGAATTGTTCGTCCATCAGTTCCTGGGATATACAACAAGAGCAGAGTAATCTGTTGGTGTCCATAATCTCGTTTCGAGATTGGAGGTAAAAATTTAATTGTGATTTAATTTTTACACGCACAATTTAATCGTAAAGTTTTGATACCCATTATGGAATCGTTCCATATAAAATTTTTAAACTTCCGCTGCACCGGGTATCAATTCTGATTGATCTGATCACCATTTTCCAACAGTATTAAGGTTTAGCTACAACGATTCATGAAAAACCCAAGAAAAATTCCAAAGAAAAGAAGAAATCTTGATGAAAGTTGGAATACAAAACCTAGCCGCCAACAAGAGATGTAAAAAGTCTGATAATAATCTCCAAAAAACGGAATAAAAGCCAAATAAAAACTAGAGTCCAAAATAAAAGAGTTTTTAAAAATAAGAACTCTTTCCCGAACAGCGATGCTCGCTCGATCGGTGAAATGAAACCGATCGAGCGAGAATGTTTATGATTCCGTTCCTTCCTTTTTCTTCCCAACCGCTCGATCGGTTAATTATTGCAGATCGATCGACAATCCTTTTGTCTCGGAATGCACTATCTTGCTCGCTCGATCGGTTGAAAAACACGGATCGAGTGAGAATGGTTCTGTCCTTTTTTTATCTTCAAAACGTCACATCCTACAACATAAACCCGGGAAAAATGTAATGAAGACATGAAAGATGAAATAAGAACAAAATACGCAATTTAAAACACTTAAATGCATGCAAAAAAACAACAAAATTCTATTAAAATAAACAACACAAACGCAACTATCATCATGCACCAAGGAAAAACAATGAGGTAAATGTCTCTTCCCTTGAGCAACAATTGATTGAATTGATGTCTCTTGTGCGTCAAATGGCTGTAGAGAATGGACAGACTACAAAGGCATGTGGTATCTGCGCTGCAATGGGACACGCCACTGATATGTGTCCTACTATTCAAGAGGAATCGCTCGAACAGGTTAATGCTACTGGCGGATGATAAGTGCATTTTGTGAGCATTATTTTGTGTTATTTTTATGTTTATTTTGCATGCATTCATATTGTTTTAAAATTTTTATTCATTATTTATTGTATGTGTGTGAATTTCACTCTCTTGGTTGATTTTTGTAAAAATATTGAAGAAATCATGATTTTTGGAGCAAGAGAAGAGCCACAAACATGAATTACGGAGCAGCTATGGTCAAAAATTCATTTTTAATGATATATATATCTTAATCCAATCTCCACCGTTCACAATCAATTTCAAGATGCTTTAAAGCTTTTTTCCAAATTTCGGCTTGATCCGACGGCTAGAACTCAAGTAATGATTTTTTCAAGAAAACTGCGCGCTGTCACATATATATGCACGGACCCATGCACGGAGGTGGCACGGGGTCCAGACATGTCGCGAGGAAAAAAATAATTTGAGGCAGAGGGCACCCGGAGGTGGGCACGGACCCTTATCCATGGTCCGTGCATGTCGCAGAATCAGAAAAATAAGATTTTCGGAAATTAAAATTCTTAACTTTTCGCACTTTATTTTATGGGCTTTCAAAGACATATAAATAAGAGATGGAATATCAAATGATGGGGTTTGAATCGCATCAGATAGACGACGGCTAGGAGGCTTGGAGATTGAAGAATGCTCTATTCGAGTTTTTTCTTCCCTTGTTCTTTTGATTATTAAACTTTTGTTTGAACTATATTTTTCGTTTATTGATTAGTTTTTCTTCAACCAAGACGGCGAGATTGGGCCGAATTAATTTTTGTTAAACTGTGGATTTTGATTTGGGATTTTTAGATCTTTCTTCAAATTATTGATTATTGGATTTAAATTCTTTCTTGTGAATAACTTGATCAATTATTTACTTGCTTGTAAATTAATTTCGAGTCGAAAGGTTAGGAATTGATTTTGATCACTCCAATAATTGACATATGGTTAAACCGACTAGAAATGGTATTCGATTTCAGTATGCGGCTTTAGGTGAAAACTGAATTCTCAAAATTCCAAATGCATTTGAATTTGATTTGAATTATGAAAGATTGATCTGTCAATATTTGAATAGGTTTAACTGTTCTAGAACAATACTGTTAAATAAATTAGGAGAATTCGCCGTGATTTAAGATTAAATCTGGATCCGAGATTTGTCACTTGTTTGCATGAATTGTTCCGTACCTGCATGTGTCTTGGTTGTCTCTATTTAATTGAATTTATTCTTCTTCTAGTTTAATTCTTATTTTATTTTAGTAATTAAATTTTAGTTAATTCTTAGCACTCGTTTCATTATTTTGTCTAGATTAAGTAAAATAATTAATTTTTGAGAATTGACAACAATCCCTGTGGGATCGTTACTTGGACTCTCTGTCCACTTTACTATTACTTGACCTAGTGCACTTGCTAGTTGATACCGAAATAAGCGGTCAAGTTTTTGGCGCCGTTGCTGGGGACTGTTCAGTTAATATTAGGATAGATTATTTTTTTGAGACTAGAAATTTTTTTTTCTTGCATTTTTTTTATTTTTAATTATTAATTTTAATTTTTCTTACTTGTGAGGTGCTTGAAGATGGATAATCGACGGGTATTCACAAGTTTTGGACATCAATACTCAGAGCCATTCTATGTTGCTTCGAGGAGATACAATTATTTGGCAGACAGATTTCAATACCATGATTTTTCGAACTACACTCTAATTCAGATTTTCTATGGTGGTTTGGATGAGCCAACAAGAAGTTGGGTGGATTATGGAGCTTTGTCAACTGGCAGTCACTTATTTCAGAGAGATTACGACAGTGTGATGCACTTGTTAAATGATATGGCAGATTTCGACTACCATTGGCTTTGGGATTCTTCACTGCAGGGTTCGAGTCACCAATATCCTCCAACACCCCACTACCCAAAATTTTCAAATCAACCACGTGAGCATAACGTGGAGAATGGAGAGTATTCTGATGAATTTTGAATCATTGTAGGACATTGTTAATAGACAGTCAGAGATCAACCAAATATTTTCAGAAACTCACATCAATTCTTTGAGTTTCTTGGATGAACAAATGAAGCTTCTGATGCAGTCAGTTCCTGATATCAATCAAGAGAATGAAGCGATTTGTGTTGATCAATTTGCATGGGAGTGTGATCCTGCGACAGTAATTGAGCCAGATCAAGAAGAAATTTTGTTTGAGAAATTTGAATGTGACAAAGAGCCGAAAGTTACAGTGGAGGAGGAAGAAATATACAAGGCGAAAGATTTTTCCTCGTCAATGGTCTTTTCATGCACACCATTAGAAGATATGTTCTTTCCATTGATGCCAACTCTGCATTATTACATTCTCTATGAGCTTCAACCTAGATTCGGAGTCTCCTTCCAAAATAATCATTTCAGACCAAGTGTTGTTGGACCGACGAGCTTACAAAATCTATATCATTCCAAGATTGAGGGAGAAGGAAATCTAGACCCGTACGTAGAATCATATGATTCTTACTATGGGCGACAGCCGCTCTTTGATGGTTGCTACTGCATAGTCGAGCTATAGACTATTACTTTAGCTCTGACTGGGAGGAAACCCAGTGTTTTCTTTCCCTTTTTTGTTTATTTATTTTTATGCAACTTTTATTAATTTTTGCTGCTCCTAAACCTTATTCGTCTCTTTACATGTCCAATAGGTTGCACCCGCTACACCCAGTTTACTGCTGTTACCCCAAAAGATGCTGCCGAGGAAGATGAAGAGGATTTTTATGACCAGGGGAGTGTTATTTTTGTTTTCATTATGTGTTTGTTCGTTTTTGCATATTGTTCATTGTTTCTAAAGCATTGAGGGCAATGCTTTGGATAAGTATGGGGGGATAAACTAGTTTATTTTAATGTTTTGTGTTGTGTTGTATCTGTCTTGTTTCATGTCTGTTTGCATCTTTGTCGTTTTTGTGGTTGTTTGTTGTGTTTGTGTTGCATTCGTAACGTTTTCGTAGTTTTGTGCATGTGTATTAAGTAGGATAATGAATGGGAGCCAATGATGATATGAAGTCATGATTTTGTGAATTTTTTTTTGTTTTTTCCCTTGACTTGACATGAGAAACTGTAGGTTGAACCGTGAATATTCTTTTAAGCACTTATGTTAGACCGGTGAATTGTAGCGATATAATTGATGATGTTGTGTTTGTTTGACCATTGCACGACAATAAGTTTTTGTTGATCTTCATTGTGTTCTTTGAGTTTCAATGATTGTATAACATTGCACTTATGATCTTGAGCGCACCTAAATTTTTGAAAAATTAAAATTGGCAAACTTTATGAAAAAATCACCTCAATCCGGGTTGTGGACTAGGAATTTAAATCCGAATTACCTAGTGTATGGCTAAGTCTGCGGATAAAATGGGGGTGTTCTCTTAAAAATAACATGAATTTTTAATAACAATTCCATCCGTGCTTGGATAATGATTGAAATCCTAATCACTTTTCCATAGCTAAGTTTGCGGGTTTCATGGGATTGTAGCTCCATCCGGGCTATAGACGAGGGGATTGAAATTCTAATCATATCAAAGTTATAGCTAAGTTTGCGGGTAATTTTTGGGGCTAAAAAATGCCGGGTGCAAAATCCGAAGGTACGTAATTATTCTCAAGGGAGGTGTGTTTGTGCTAGAGGTTGTTGGGAGGAAGAAACACTTGATTGAGAAACTTTCACTGATATGTCATAGGTCGCTAAGCAGTCTTAAAACAGATTTTTTTTAAGTTGCATGTAACTGAAATAACATTACACACACACACGTTCATGTTAAACCGAAGGTGTATCGTGAAGAGTTGAGGGAGTTTGTGGTTTTTAATTTGGCATGTGACTTCTCTTAGGTAAATTCTCATGAATTTTTCCTACTTTATTTTTGTTGTGTTATTGTTGCATTGTTTGTCTTGCTCTAGGGCGAGCAAGATTTAAGTATGAGGGAGTTGATAAGTGCATTTTGTGTGCATTATTTTGTGTTATTTTTATGTTTATTTTGCATGCATTCATATTGTTTTATAATTTTTATTCATTATTTATTGTATGTGTGTGAATTTCACTCTCTTGGTTGATTTTTGTAGAAAATATTGAAGAAATCATGATTTTTGGAGCAAGAGAAGTGCCACAAGCATGAATTACGGAGTAGCTATGGTCAAAAATTCATTTTTAATGATTGATAGAACAAAATCCAATCTCCATTGTTCACAATCAAGTTCAAGATGTTTTAAAGCTTCTGTCCAAATTTCGGCTCGATACGACGGCTAGAACTCAAGATATGATTTTTTCAAGAAAACTGCGCGCTATCACATATATATGCACGGACCCATGCACGGAGGTGGCACGGGGTCCGGACATGTCGCGAGAAAAAAAATAATTTGAGGCAGAGGGCACCCGGAGGTGGGCACGGACCCTTATCCAGGGTCCGTGCATGTCGCAGAATCAGAAAAATAAGTTTTTCAAAAATTAAAATTCTTAACTTTCCGCACTTTATTTTATGGGCTTTCAAAGACATATAAATAAGAGATGGAATATCATATGATGGGGTTCGAATCGCATCAGATAGACGGCGGCTAGGAGGCTTGGAGATTGAAAAACGCTCCATTCGAGTTTTTTCTTCCCTTGTTCTTTTGAATATTAAACTTTTGTTTGAACTATATTTTTCGTTTATTGATTAGTTTTTCTTCAACCAAGATGGTGAGATTGGACCGAATTAATTTTTGTTAAACTGTGGATTTTGATTTGGGATTTTTAGATCTTTCTTCAAATTATTGATTATTGGATTTAAATTCTTTCTTGTGAATAACTTGATCAATTATTTACTTGCTTGTAAATTAATTTCGAGTCGAAAGGTTAGGAATTGATTTTGATCACTCCAATAATTGATATATGGTTAAACCGACTATAAATAGTATTCGATTTCAGTATGCGGCTTTAGGTGAAAACTGAATTCTCAAAATTCCAAATGCATTTGAATTTGATTTGAATTATGAAAGATTGATCCGTCAATATTTGAATAGGTTTAACTGTTCTAGAAATAGACTGTTAAATAAATTAGGAGAATTCGCCGTGATTTAAAATTAAATCTGGATCCGAGATTTGTCACTTGTTTGCATGAATTGTTCGGTACCTGCGTGTGTCTTGGTTGTCTCTATTTAATTGAATTTATTCTTCTTCTTGTTTAATTCTTATTTTATTTTAGTAATTAAATTTTAGTTAATTCTTAGAACTCATTTCATTATTTTGTCTAGATTTAGTAAAATAATTAATTCTTGAGAATTGACAACAGTCCCATTTGGATCGATACTTGGACTCTCTGTCCACTTTACTATTACTTGACCTAGTGCACTTGCTAGTTGATACCGAATTAAGAGGTCAGCGGATTTCCACAGCGGAAATATGATCCATATTCCAACACATACAATCTTGGTTGGAAGGATCTTCCAAATCTGAGATACGAAAACCCTCAGGTAATTCAACCTGGATCTCAGGCACCACCGCAAAATCAAGCTTATAGGCCACCGTATCCTCAACAACAACAGCGTCCTCAGATCCCAGCGCCAGGTGAGTTTCTTGAAAACATAGTGAAGGATCTGGCAACTAATACTCTGACTTTCCAACAGGAAACCCGAGCAAGCATCCAGAACTTGAATACCCAGATGGGACAGATCGCCACCGCAATCAATAAGTTGGAAGCACAACATTCCAATGCTTTGCCATCCCAAACAATTCCGAACCAAAGAGAGAACGCAAGTGCCATAACTCTAAGGAATGGGAAAGAGTTTAAAATCAAGGAGAAAGAAGTAGATGCGTCACCCAAGAATGAGCAGAATGAAAAAATGAAAGTGGATGATGGAGAAGCAATCCAGGAAGAAGCGCTAAAAGGTAAGTTTCCTCCCCTCTCTGATTACAAGCCTGTTACCCCTTTTCCCTTAGCACTTAAGGAGTCTAGAAAAGATTAAGGGATAAAGGAACTTTATGAAATTTTTCGTAAATGTGAGGTAAACATTACATTGCTAGATGCTATTAAGTAGGTACCTTGATAAGCAAAGTTTTTAAAGGAATTGTGCACAACAAAGAGGAAGCAAACACTGAAGGGTTGTCAAAAAGTTGAATTAGGTGAGAATGTATCTGCAGTGATCCAAAGAAATTTTCCTGCAAAATGCAAGGATTTAGGTATGTTTTCTATTCCATGCACTATAGGAAATGTTAGACTTGAGAAGACCATGTTAGATTTAGGAGCATCGATCAACGTTATGCCATACTCTATTTATGCATCCTTGAAACTTGGTCTTTTAAATAAAACTGGAATTGTCATACAGTTAGCTGATAGGTCTAATGCATACACTAGGGGATTAGTGGAAGATGTATTAGTGCAAGTGAATAACTTGGTATTTCCTGCGGATTTTTATGTTCTTGACATGGAAAACGGTGATCACAATAGTCCTATTCTGTTAGGCAGACCATTTTTGAAAACATCAATGACTAAAATTTATGTTCAAAGTGGCACACTTACTATGGAATTTGATGGTGAGTTTGTAAAGTTTAATATTTATGATGCCATGAGATTTCCTAACAGTGACGATTGTGTTTATTCTGTCGATATTGTGAATTACTTGGCACAAGAATATTGTGAGCATTCAGGAAAAAATGAGCTAGAGGTGGCTATTATCGCACCCATTCATCAGGATGAGGATGGAATTGGACGAAGTGAAGAATCACAATAAATTGAGAACATTCTAAACAGTGCTCCTGAGCTACCCCAGTCAGGTAATGTTTCTTATTTATCTTTACCAATTTCTAATACTCGGTGCCTTCCATCTGTTTTTCATGCACCAGTCGTTGAAATGAAGACTCTTCCCAAACATCTCAAGTATGTTTTCTTTGGAGAAGGAGAAACATTACCAGTTATCATCTCCAACAGTTTGGAAGCCGAACAAGAGGAGAAACTTGTCAAAGTCTTAAAGGAGCACAAGACTGCTATTGGGTGGACCATAGCAGATATCAAGAGAATTAGCCCTTCTACGTGCATGCATATGATTCTAATGGAGAAAGGAGCGAATCCCTCGCGTCAACTGCAAAGGAAGTTGAACCCACCTATGATGGAGGTGGTGAAGGTTGAAATTTTGAAACTTGTTGAAGTAAGAGTGATCTACCTAATTTCTGACAGTCAGTGGGTCAGTCCGGTCCAAGTGGAACCCAAGAAAACCGGGATTACTGTGGTGAAGAACAAGGATGAAGAATTGGTTCCCACCCGCATTCAAAATGGGTGGAGGGTTTGTATAGACTATAGAAAATTAAATGCTGGAACCCGAAAGGACCACTTCCCTTTACCCTTTATTGATCAAATGATTGAAAGGTTAGCATGTCATTTTTACTATTGTTTTCTTGATGGGTATTCTGGTTATTTTTAGATCGCGATTGCGCCAGAAGATCAAGAGAAGATGACGTTCACTTGCCCGTTCGGAACCTTTGCATATCGACGCATGCCCTTTGGACTCTGTAATGCACCAGACACATTCCAACGGTGTATGGTTAGCATTTTTTCTGACTATATTGAGCATATCTTAGAGGTTTTTATGGATGATTTTACTATCTATGGTGATTTATTTGAAAAATGCTTGCCCCACCTTGCTCTAGTCCTAAAGCGGTGTGTCAAAACCAACCTAGTTCTAAATTCTGAAAAATGGCATTTTATGGTTGGGCAAGGTATTGTTTTGGGTCATGTCGTCTCATCTAAGGGAATATAGGTAGATAAAGCTAAAATCGATATTATTTAGTCTCTACCTTACCCCGCAAGTCTGCGGGAAGTGCGATCTTTTCTTGGCCATGCAGGTTTTTACAGGAGATACATTCAGGATTTCGCCAAAATCGCAGCCCCCATGTGCAAGCTGTTGCAGAAAGATGTCCCGTTTGAGTTTGATTTACCATGCAAAAAGTCTTTTGACAAACTTAAGGACTCATTGACATATGCACCAATCATCCAACCACCGGAATAGAGCAAATCGTTTGAGATCATGTGTGATGCCAGCGACTATGCTGTAGGGGCGGTGTTGGGACAGAAAGTTAGGAAAGCATCGCATGCTATATACTATGCCTCACGTATTCTGAACGATGCCAAACGAAATTATTCTACCACCGAGAAAGAGCTCTTGGCTGTAGTTTTTGCTTTAGAAAAATTTCGTTCTTATTTACTTGGTGCTAAAGTTATTGTTTATTATGATCATGCAACTCTTCGTTTTATGATGGCAAAGAAGGAGGCAAAACCAAGGCTAATAAGATGGATACTACTCTTGAGAAAATTTGATGTGGAAATCAAGGACAAAAGAGGAACAGAGAATCGAGTCGCTGACCACTTGAGCCGTTTAGTTCATATTGACGAGGAGCTGAGCTTGCGAGAAGAATTTTCCGATGAACAACTATTTTCAGCAAGCACAGAATTACCCTGGTATGAAAATTTGTGAATTATTTAGTTACTAAAGGGTTTCCCTCTGAATTTTCCAAGGCGCAAAAGGACAAAGTGAGAAGCAATGCTAAGTATTTTGTGTGGGATGATCCATATTTGTGGAAACACTGCGCTGATCAAGTCATACAACGATGTGTACCTGCAAGCGAGGTAATTCCTATTCTCACATTTTGTCACTCATATGCTTGTGGTGGTCACTTTGGAGCGAAAAGAACAGCGAGGAAGGTGTTGGACAGCGGATTTTTTTGGCCCTCCCTATTTCGAGATGCTTAAGTTTTCTGTAAGTCGTGCACTCAATGCCAGAAGACAGGTAATATATCGCAGCATAAGGAGATGCCTCAGCAACCTGTTTTAGGTGGTGAGATCTTTGATGTTTTGGGCATCGACTTCATGGGACCTTTCCCTAGTTCGTATGGATACATATATATATATTTCTTGCTGTGGATTATGTCTCGAAATGGGTGGAACAAAGGCCGCCCGTAATGATGATTCTAAAGTGGTTGCAGAGTTCATCAAGCATAATATTTTCTCTAGGTTTGGGAAACCACGAGCCATCATCAGTGATAGAGAAACGCACTTCTGCAATCGAACTGTGGCTAGTTTGCTGAAAAAGTACCATGTGACGCACATGATCTCCACTGCATACCCTCCACAATCCAATGGTCAAACTGAGGTTTTGAACAGATAGATCAAGTCCATATTAGAGAAAACAGTGAATCCTACAAGGAAGGATTGGAGCTTGCGATTGGATGACGCTTTGTGGGCTTATAGAACCGCGTTCAAAACGCCAATTGGAATGTCCCCATATCGGCTGATATTTGGGAAACCTTGCCATCTGCCCGTTGAATTGGAGCATAGAGCCTATTGGGCTATCAAAAACTTTAACATGCAGATGGATGAGAGTGGCGAGCATCAGAAGTTGCAATTGCAGGAATTGGAGGAGATACGCAATGATGCATATGCAGTTCAAAGATTTACAAGGAAAAGACGAAGGCATTCCATGACAAGATGATCTCCAGGAGGGAATTCAAAGTCGGTCAGAAAGTCCTTCTCTATCACTCACGACTTTGGCTATTTCCAGGTAAGTTGCGTTCACGTTGGAATGGACCGTTTGTTATCACTAATGTCTTTTCCCATGGTGCAGTCGAAATTCAGATCTTGGACACATAAAAAATATTCAAGGTGAATGGCCACAGACTAAAACACTACTATGAAAGAGTCCAAGCGAATATGAAAGAGGACGAGCATGATCTCACACTAGATGCTCCTCCAGATGTCAAATAAATCGCAGCATGCAGTCGAGCTATAGACTGACTGTAAATTTAGCGCTGACTTGGAGGCAACCAGTGTTTTTCGTGTCCTTTCCCTTGTATTTTTTCTAGTAATTGTTCTTTTATTGTTTTTAATTTGTTTTTCGGAAAATAGAAAATCCAAAAATATTTTGATTTTTTTTTCTCTCGCTCGATCGGTTAATCTTTACCGATTGAGCGAGCACTCTTTTGGTAAGGGCAGAAAGTTTCATTTTTTTCGCTCGCTCGATCGGTTAATCTTTACCGATCGAGCGAGACCCTTATATCGCGAATTTAGTCGCGATTCTCCTCTCCCCTCTTTCATTCTTTCTCCTATCTTTTCTCGAATCCCTAATTCCCCAAACCCTTTTCCCCTCCATTTTTACTCAAATTATCTCATCCTCTTCATCTTACATCGCAGGATAGCAACCGGCCGTCATCTCCAGTCATCACCTCAGGTCATACTTTTCCCTACGCCGCCGCCCGGTCATCTTCTCCGACCATCATCTAGGCCGAACGCCAATCACATCTCATATCCGCCGCCTCTACTTTCTCACGCCGATTCTCCAGCAGCACAGCACCTGTTTTGCCGATTCTGATTCATCACCGCCCAGCCACGCCGCTTACTCACCGCCCGCTTCTCTGTTTTTTCTCTGCTACCGATCATCATCTTCGTCGCCTCAGATTTCTCAGGCCCTTGTTCCACTGAACTTGTTCTCACATCCCTCGGAGTTCGTCGGATTGTGGAACTTGATAGTTCTTAAATCTCAATGATCTCTTTGATATAGCATATACACTCTTGGGCGCACCATTAAAATTTTTTTATGCCATGTTTATAAAAATGCAATTATCTCCATCTGGATTGCAAGCAAGATGATTGAAATCCTATTCGTCTTGTTTGTGGCTAAGTATGCGGATTAAATGGGGTTGAACTTTTGAAAAAAATTTAAATAATAGTTCCATCCAGGCTTGGAATGTGAATGAAATTCTATTCACTATTTCATAGCTAAGTTTGTGGATTCCATGGGATTGCAGTTCCATCCGGGCTATAGACGAGGGGATTGAAATTCAAATCCTATCTAGTTGTGGCTAAGTATGCGGGTAATTATTGGGACTTTTAACAAATGTCGGGTGCCAAATCCGACGGTGCGTAATTATATCTCAAGAGAGTTGTGTTGTGTTGATGGATTGTTGAGAGGAGAGTTTTTGATTGTTAAACTTGCACTGAATTGTTTAATGTCGGTGAACAGTCTTGAAAATTGTCTTTTGAAGTTGCATGTAGCTGGGGTAACATGTCACACATGCATGTTCGCATTCGGTTGAAGGTGTATCATTGATGATCGAGAGTATGTATGAACTTGTTTTTTGTGTGAAAATAAAGTTCTCTGAGGCTATGTTATGCATGATTCATCCTTGTTTATGTGTTTGTTGTGTTTTCATTCTGTTTTTGCATGACTTGCTCGAGGGCGAGCAAGGAGTAAGTATGGGGGAATTTGATAGTTGTGTTTGTGTTGCATATTTTAATTTCATTCAGTTGTTGTTTTGCATTCGTTTATGTGTTTTAATTACGTATTTTGTTCATATTTCATATTTTGTGTCTGCATGATCTGTTTCCCGATTTGTTGCGTAGGTCGTGCATTTTGGAGGACATATGAACGGAACCTTGGATCAAGGGAAATGATGCAAGGAATTTTGAAGAAAGTACCGTGGCCGCTCGATCCGCAATGTTCTATCGATCGAGCGACCGTTTGAAAATTGAAGGCAGTAGGCGCTGGAATTTTAGCTCGCTCGATCGGTTAACTTCTACCGATCGAGCGACCTCATGAATTTGAAGAACAGTAGGATTACAATTTTGGTCTCGCTCGATCGTTCAATCTTTACCGATCGAGCAAGCGGGTCTGTTCGGTAAGAGGAATTCTTAATTTTGGAAACTCTTTTATTTTGGACTCTAGCCTTTTATTAGGTCTTTTATTCCGTTTTTTAGAGTGAATTATCATATTTTGAAGTTTTCTTTTGGCGGCTAGGTTTTGTGTTCTATCTTTTTCTGACAATTTCTTCTTTTCTTTTGATTTTTCTTCGATTTTTCATGAATCGTTGTGGCTAAACCTTAGAACTTGGTTGAGAAAGACGAACCCTTGATTTTGTTTATTCATGAGATTCAAATTTTTAATGTTTGATTATTGTTGAGTATCAAAAGTTGTTCTGTTTTATTTCATGCTTGTATGCTAGATTTTTGGATTGGCCATCTTAGGATTTCGCTGTACAATCTACTGCTAAATTAGAATTCAAATCTGTAATTGTTTGAACCATCTAATTTGTGAAGCAACTCCGTGTAAATTTTTCCGCTGGTGAATTTGTTAAATTGTAGGAACAACAATTGACTAGATTAAATACAATCTCTGGTATTTGTGTTGTCTAGATTCATCAGTTTTAGTCATTTGAATGCTACCTTAAATTTAAATCTGGATCGGTGGTATCCGGGTTGATTTATTGGTAAGGGTTAATCTAGAACGCTGGTGTCTAATTAACTAAGATTAAGGTGAAACAGGAATTTAATTTTCAATGATGAATATTTGATAGAATTAATTATTTTTAGGTAATCGATGATTGAATGAATGATATCAAGTGTGTAGTCAATCGATACCAAGGCTTGTTTCTCATTGATTTCTTCGTCATAATTTTAATCTTGCATGTTAGTGATAAACTTGAATTTTAATTTGCTTAAATTCTCAGTAGTTAATCTAAAAAATTCAAACCCTATTTAATTTTATTTTTAAGAACACTATTAAATTTACCTTTTCTCGTGAGAACGATCCTTACTCACACTACTACGTATTTTGTTTATCTGATTGAGTCGGGTAATTTGGGCGTGACACGATTAAGCGCTACAACAGATATGATCGCAGCGAGTTCAAGATCATGAACCAGATAACGAGTCTCGTGCGGCTTCAGCTGTCTCGATGCAAACGCTATCACATGCTTATGTTGCATAAGAACACATCCCAAGCCTCGGTTAGGAGCATCACAATAAATGGTAAAACCTACAGTACCTGATGAAATAGATAGAATCGGATCACTGGTCAGTCTCCTCTTCAGGTCAACAAAACTAGCCTCACAATCTGCAGTCCAGATAAAAGGCGCATTCTTCTGAGTCAGCTGGGAATCGTCTTGGCAATAGAAGAGAATCCCTTGATGAATCGGCGATAATAACCACCTAAACCATAAAGCTTTGGATCTCAGGCACTGATGTCGGTCTAGGACAATTCATAAACGCTTCGATCTTGCTGGGATTGACAGAAATTCCATCTCCTGAAATAATATGACCGAGAAAGACAACTCGATCCAACCAAAACTCACACTTAGACAGCTTGGCAATCAACTGCTCAATCCGCAAAATCTGCAAGACGACCCTCAAATGCTCTGCATGGTCAGTACGGTTCTTTTAATTGATAAGAGTATCATCGATGAAGATAATAACAAGCTCATCCAAATAACTCTGAAAGATACGGTTCATCAAACCCATAAAAACTGCTGGAGAGTTAGTCAAACCGAACGACATGACTATAAACTTGAAATGACCATACCTCGTTCTGAATGCGGTCTTAGGAATGTCTTCCTCACGCACTCTCAGCTGATGATATCCCAACCTCAGATCAATCTTCGAATAGATAGAAGAACCCTGCAGTTGATCAAAAATGTCATCTATTCAAGGTAAAGGATACCTATTCTTTACCGTCGCATGATTCAGTTCACGATAATCAATACAGAGCCGCATAGAACCATCCTTATTACGAACAAACAGAACAGGAGCACCCCAAGGCAATACACTAGGTCTGATGTATCCTTTGGCAATCAAATCCTCAAGTTGTTCTTTCAATTCTCTCAATTCGACCGGTGCCATACGATACGGAGCTTTGGAAATAGGTTGAGTACCTGACAATAAATCAATGCTGAATTCGATCTCACGAATAGGCGGCAATCCAGGAATCTCACCTGGAAAAACGTCAGCAAATTCTCTAACCACTGTTATATCAACCAATTTAGGGCTAGATTTCAGTACATCAACTGCATAAACCAAAAATCCCTGCGCACCTCTTTGTAACAAACGAGTCAACGATAACACAGAAATCAAAGGAATTCTAGATTGAGAACCCTTACCGAAGAATTTTCACTCGTCTGCCATTTTAGGTCTAAATCTGACAACCTTCTGAAACAATCGACGGTTGCCATGTACTTGGTTAAAACATCTATACCAACAATACAGTCAAAATCTGACAGCCCAATTACAATACAGTCGAATTCTAACAAATTCTCCTCAAATCAAAGTTCACAGTTCTTGACTAATCTGACAGAAACAATTCCTCCACCCAAAGGTGAAGTAACAACTACTACAGCAGGCAAAGGCTCACAAGTCAATACATGCATCAAAACAAATTTCTCAGATATTAAAGAATAAAACG
The DNA here is from genome assembly GCF_033568475.1 of Henckelia pumila. Classification (NCBI taxonomy): domain Eukaryota; kingdom Viridiplantae; phylum Streptophyta; class Magnoliopsida; order Lamiales; family Gesneriaceae; genus Henckelia; species Henckelia pumila. The sequence continues at coordinate 147,440,885 of NC_133120.1, forward strand.
AACCCGTATCTATCAATACATAAGCAGAATAACCGAAAATCAAACAGTTACCTGCCATAACATCATCAGGTGCTGCCTGAGCCTGATCCTCAGTCAGAGCAAAGACTCGTGCGTGCTGTCTCGGAGCCTTGTTCACATTTGGGTTACCTCCCTGTATGTTCTGCTGCTGAGGCTGAAAGGAGTGAACCGCAGAAGTCTGCCTCTCAAGCTGAGCTGTAGGTCTAGAAGAACTCCCACTCTGAGCTCGATCTTTACCTCACTGAGGACACACCTTAGCAAAGTGTCCTGGATGCTGACAGATATTTTAGTTCCCGAAGACTCCTACACACTGCTCTTGGGAGTGTCTACCTCCACACTTGTTACAGAACGAAGATGAAATCGAGAACTCTGTCCTAAACCAAACTGCTTGGAGCCACTGGAGCTAGAAGAACTGTTCCCTGGCTTCTTGAATTGTTTCCCTTTGGCTCTGAAATGATCTTTTCTGTTACCCCCACTGATTCCTCCTTCATAACTCTATGGTTGGTTCTGATGCTGCGATGACTGATTTTGATACTGAGACGGTTGATTCTGAGACTGTCTCGGCTGCTGAGGCACAAACAAAGCTCCTCTCTGTCTCCACAAAACTGCTTCAGCTCCCTTTGCATGATTCATGGCATCCGCAAAGTTATCAGACCTAGCAGTGTTTACCAACGTGAAGATGTCGGGGTTCAAACCATTAATGAACTGGTCGGCTTTTGCTTCTTTGTTGTTGGAAATGTGCGGTGCAAATCTCAGTAAACTGTCAAACTTGACCGCATACTCCTCGATATTCAAGTTCCCTTGCCTCAGAGTGGAAAACTTGGCTCCCTTATCCTTTCGGTACGAAATTGGGAAAAAACTCTTATAAAACTCAGATTTGAAAAGATTCCAGTTAATAACTGTACCTTGACTTTCCATAGCTCTTTTTGTCGTGATCCAACAGTTCTTAGCAACACCCCGCAGATGATGAATGACTAACCTGGTTCGGCGGTCATCTGAATAATCAAGGGAATCAAACAACTGATCAATGTCGTTCAACCAGCTCTCACAGTCAACAGGATTCTTTGTACCCTGCAAATTGGCGGGTTAAACGACTGAAACCTCTTCAACAAGGTTTCCATAGGCATCGCTGTGGCATCCATCTGATCAGTTTCAGTACTAGCCTGCTCGTTTGGAGGAGTAACTGGTGGTGGGTTTCTGTTAATTAATCGACGAGGACCCATCTGATAATCAAAGGTTAGGACTGAAGATATCTCAATCGCTACAATTCGGTGCCGTTTTCAACCACTCCAAAAATCGGATAACAGTCGATAAACAAAAACAGTTATATCTCAAGTAGTCCATGCTTTATAATTTAAATCACAAAATTATGCAATTCAAATAATTCTCAAATAATAAAGCATGCTCGCATGGAATTAAATAAACAATTAAATAACTCAATCACATGCGAGAAGCCAATACAAGATACTTGATCTACCCCGCTCACTTCTAGTTCAACCAAGAACTTATCGCTCTGATACCACTTAATGTGAGACCTCGGTTCTAAACATCTAATATCGTATTAAACAATAAATAAGCATACAAGATCCAAGATTAAAAGCAATAAAAGAATTTTTTTAAAAAGAACATGCCCAGACCCCGTGCATTTAAATGAAGAGCACACAGATCCCGCACCACCTCCATGTCTGGGTCCGTGCGGAATCAATGCACTAAAAACCTTTGTTTCTGCACGAACACACGGACCCTCACCCGAAGGTGGCACGGGGTCCGTGCACTAAAAAAAAGGCATACTCCAAAGCTTGCGATGGGACACAGACCCTTGCACGGACGTGGCACGGGGTCCGTGCTCTGCTGCACCAGAAAAGAAAAGCTTCAGCAAAACAATTTCCATGCTAACACAATCTAAGTCTTCAATTCCACAATGCTACAAACTCATAAAACATGCATAAATAGTACAAGGTAGATCTAAAGTTGTACATTATTCAAACCAGTATAACATGCTTCGGTTCTAGATTACAATTCGAATGCAAAACAAGTTCGAATTACAGTTCGACTTCTAAAAACACCAAGTACTCACTTCTACTCAACTCAACCCCTAGCATGCTGCCTCTGACTTGATCCTGCCCCACCTGTCGCCAAGTACACATACAAAACAAAGCAACAGCCGGATAACTCCGCTGAGAATGATATTCCCAGTAAAAGCAACATAACATGCAGCAACAAGTAATATCTCAATAACATGAAATAAAAACAACATATTCAATGTTAATACGAATGAAATGCATGTCTTTAAAATCGGGATATCAAATTTGATAATCAAGGAATTGCTGCTATGTTTTTGGGATCCCGAGGATGAGATCACGTAACAACTCACCGACTCTTCCGATCGAGGTGGTTCCACGTATATCCATCCTATAGAATTTGGTGCGACTATAAGGAGTATGCTGAGACTAAATGAACTTCTACAACCCAGGCCACTCGCTATATAGCCCCCAAAACATCTAAACAAAAAAGGCCGTACATCCCGCTGAAATCAAAGGTTTTGGCTTGAGATGAATGCATATAGAAACACAACCACTAAACCATAAAAAAAAGTTCAAACAACAAAATACAAGTCCCACATTCTAGAACAAGTATTGATGTAAGTATGTGATTTTAAGGGAAACTCAAGAACCAACTATATTGAGTATGCTATCCCGCTAAAACGATGTCTGCTTGTACCTTTCGATGCAATTAGCTCCAACTCTGGATAAGCTAAAATGAGGTTATATAAAAAACTATACAACCTAAACAACAACGCTCAAGGTAAACTCTTTACCGCTCTTCATCCAACTCTTCAACGTTTGACTTATGCTAACTCTGGGCTCAACAAACTTCAAATGAATCTGCACGGAGGCAAAATAAGATAAAAAATGACGAACAAACCCAATAGACAAGGTTCAAAAATTCATACGGTTCAAAATCTCAAAACTCGAACCGGCGGCATAGCGACTATAAACTGATCAAACTGAAAACGCAGAAAGCAGTACAACATTGCAAACAACTCAAACCAATGCAAAAACATCAAAAACAAAATTCAAATCCAACACATGTCAAAATCTCCATTTTCGAATTATGCTTCCAAAAATCATAACAATTCCGAACGATGCTCTAATTCAAAATCTACTGAGAATAATCGATAAAAACTATCTCAAGAACAACATAACCAAAACTCAATCGATTCTAAAAACATCTGAAAATAGAAGTATAACTGATCGGAGAAATACTTACGATAGAACGAATCTCTCGCTGCCGTGATCGCTAATCTGCCTTAAGATTAAAATTCTAACAGACGGATCGAGCATAAATCGAAATCTGAAAGCTTGAAGAAAGCTTTGGTCGCCTCTAATGGAGAGGACATGGTTTGAAGGGGATGATGGAATAGGAGGAATAACTTGGTCAAGTCAAATAATATAAAAATTCCATTTTTTTCATTTTAGTCCCTGAAAAATCCAAAATTTGCAAAATAGACCCTGATAAAAATCAAATCGGCTCTTGAATTATGTGAACTCTGATTATCTTAAATAAAATCAATTAAGACAAATTTGGGGCATTACATATTTACTAGCTTAGTTCAGGCTTTTAGTTCAGTATTAGTGATGTATGATTATCTTGACTTGCAGTGGTGGACTGTGGATGCCTGTACATCTAGGACACTTGTTGAGGTACGTAAGTACTGATTGAGATTTTCAATGTGTGAGACCTCGTTTTTAATCAACTAATATTAGACAACAAGCAATATGTAAACAAGAACCCAAAATATTTTTTTTTTAAAAGGATGCTCGCGCGCCCGCGCTGACATCAGTGCGCCCGCGCCTCAGCCCCGCAAAAACCAGCGAGCCCGCGCTTATGCTGCGCAAAAACTAGCGCGCCCGCGCTTTAAGTAAGAGCGCCCGCGCCCTCCCCTCGCCCAGAAGAGTTAAGGCACTGAAATAAACTCAATCAAAAGCTAAACACTTGCATTAAGAGTATTTGACATGCCAATAACAATACAAGAAAGGTTTAGGGAAGAGAAACATTCAATTCGATAGTACCTACATCGTTTTTTGTTTACAAAACAAATACGAGAAGTTCAAATGACTAAACATGTTCGCAAAACATAACTAGGTTGACATGCTGATTCGACTTCTAAACGAGTCTCACTTCTATCTCTTGCTCTGGACGCTAACCAGGTCTATGCTGACTTGATCCTGCCCTTCCTGTTGCCAAGTACACATACAAAACAAAGCAACAGCCGGATAACCGGTGAGAATGATAATCCCAGTAAAAGCAACATATCAAGTAATACAACAATAAACATGCTTCCAAGACAACAACAAAATCAATAACAACGTAATGAAATGCATGTCTTTAAACCGGGATATCAAATCTGATAACAAAGGATTGTTGCTGTGCTTTTGGGATCCCGAGGATAAGATCACGTGACGACTCACCGACTTTCCCAATCGAGGTGGTGCCACGTATCCCACTCCTCTAGACTTTGAGCAACTATAATGAGTATGCTAGCACGAGGCGCAATGACTACGTCCTAGGCCACTCGAATATAGCTCCCAAACGTCTAACAAAAGGGATGTTCTGCCCATCGAAACAATAGTGCTGGCTCAATATGAATGCATATGGAAACAAAAGGAACTTAGCCATATAATTCATTCAAATAATCAAAAAAATACAGGTTCCATAAACTAGAACCAGTATCGATGCAATATGTGATTTTAAGGGAAACTCGAGAACCAACTGTCCCAAGTATGCTATCCCGCTACGATGACTGCTTTTACCTTTCAATGTCGTAGATCCAACTCCGAACAAGCTACAACAAAAGATTGTATCAAAAACTATACAACCTAAACAACAAACAACGGTTCAAGGAAATCTCTTTACCGTTCTTCTTCCAACTCTCGACGAACAATGCTGCTAACACAGGGCTCGACAAACTCCAATGAATCTGTACGAATACAAGAGTTGATCAACAACCATGATCACTCACAAGCCAAGGCTTCAATCAATACAAAAATGATTCGAAAACCCAAAACTCAAACCGACGGCATAACGGCTATAAACTGAACATACCGGAAACGCAGACAGCAGTTCAATACTGATATAACCTCATATCAATGCCCAAAACAACAATAACAAAGCAAACCCATCAATCTCAAAATCCACATTTTCGAAAATGGCTTCCAAAAATCATAACAAATCCGAACGTCGCTCTAATTCAAAACCGACAGATAATAAACGATCAGAACTCTGTCTAGAACAACATACTCGAATCTAGAACGATTCTAACAACATCCAAAAACTAGAATGTATCCAATCGTAAAAAAACTTACGATATAACGGAGCTCTCACTGTAGTGATCACTAATCTGCCTTCAGAAATAATTTCCAACGGCCGGATCGAGCTCTGACTGAAATCCCAAAGCTTGGAAGCAAAAGGAATCGGCTACAATGGAGGAGGAAGGAATAGGGAAGGAGATGAAGACTTTGTCAACCAATTTCTAAGAGTAGATAATATATAAAATCCATAATTTGCGTTTTAGTCCCTGAAAAATCCAATTTTTGCAAAAAGGACCCTGATCAAAATCAAGTCGGCTCGTGAACTCTGCAATCTCCGATTAACTCAAAAACACTCATTTAAGATAAAAACAGGGCGTTACACAATGGGTATGCATGCTTATATGTTGTATATTATGTGTCATGATCCATGTTTTAATGCTTTGATATATTATGCTGCACATGCATATATCATGTTGAGCCTGTTTCTCCTTCGAGATAGGTTTCCCAGTAGGGTCACTTAGCCCTTGTTTTGGACGGTTAGACAGTGAGAATCACAGTGGTCGACAGGCCGCTCAGCCCTTGTTTTGGTTTACTTTCCGCAATGTCTTTTATTATTGTATTCCATGCTTATTTAGAGTATGTTTATTAAGTGATTCTAGGTAGGGTCACTACACTTGTAATGTCCCAATTTTGGGGATTTTATAGGTAAAGCCTCACTCATGCAACCTCAAGTCGATAAAGCTAATCCATGCATTTAATATATAATATATATATATATATATGTGTATGTATGTATGTATATATATATATTTATACTTTATGTTTTTTGCAATAGTGTGGGCATCAGCTCCGCATCAGATTTTATTGTTTTTTTTTTAAATTCATGTTCTACAACATTTGTAAGGCCCGGGATTATTTGATTTAATCCAAAATTATTTAATTTTAATGCGAGTATATTTAATTTGGGAATATTTAGAGTTTTGATTTAAATTCTAATATTCTTAAATTATTTAGGATTGAAATTGAATTCAAATAAGGGCCGAGGACTGAATTGCAATTTTTAAAGTTTCTAGGGACTAAAGTGCAATATTACTTGGAGCTACCAGATTATTATTTGCTCCATCAACATGTATACGTGTGAAACACATATTTGTTTCAGAAAATAGAGCAGAGGAGCTGAGATCTTTTCCTTCTCTTTGAGTTTTGATTTTCAAATTCTTGTATCTTTTGATCCGATCGTCCGATTTTGATTCTGAAAAGTGTTTTGGAATCCTTGTGACGAGGGCTTCGATCTAGTGTAATTTTTTTTATTTCTTTTGGCATGTTTTGAGAATCAAGATATGGTAGAAATAAGTACGTTTGCATATGATCATGTTCTTGAAGTGTTGTATCGTTTATTTTCAAAACCGAATCGACGAACAACTATTGATTGTGTTCTTATGATTTCCAGCTTATGATTCGAGCTACATACCTTCTGATATGTGGGATTATGATGATATGTTGCTGGTTTTTATAAGTTATATGCTGATATGAGTTGAGAATTGATTTCGAAGTTTTGTCGGTTACCGATTTTCAATCGCTACGCCGTCGGTTTAGGTTTTGAAGTCATTTTAATAGCCTATGATTGAGTTGAGGATCTTGTGATTGTATACTGATGTTTCTTGATCATAATCCTTATATTTCAGACTAGTTTCAAGCTTGATCAACTCAAGAAGTCCGACTTTGAACCGAAGAAGTTTTCTTGAGTTTTGAAGTGATTGTATTGAAATTATATTGATGAGTTTAATCAGATTTTGGATTGATAATCTTGAATGAAGTTTGATATGAATGTTATGATTGTTATATTTCAGAATTGAAGTATTCAGAACCGAGAAATACGAAGGTATAATGACGACATCGCGAGTCAGGGATTTTGATACTCAAGAACGATTATTCTTGAGTTGTCCCGCCAAAACCACATACTTGTTTATTGTTTTGATTTGATTTTGATGTTGTCAATACATCCCAGGTAGTAGATTTTTGAATTGAGTCGATATGAAGATGATATGATATTATATTGAATTGATTCTATGACAAGATCTGAGGCGATCTTCTTTTCTAGTCTGAGACGTCTATGATAGATGGATATCCATGTAAAGATCGGTTATGAATATTGATGTCAATGAAGTTTTATGAATCAATTCTTAATCGATATATGCGTTATTTACTCTATTGTTGATGTTGGAGTACCGTGTTCTCGTGCCCAAGATGCAACGGAAGTTTAAAATTTTTCGTCTTGACATTAAAAACATGCTTGGACACTCGTATGGTTTAATTGACATTGTTGTGAAAATTCCTCGCAAGCGTACGACTGTCAAGTTTTAATATAGTGATAAAATCAGATATCGATCCCACATGGAGTAAAATGAAAATATTCGGTTCTTGTGATTAAAATAGTCTGAACTTTATCTAGAAAATCAATAACTCAGAATTTTGCAAAAAAATAAATAATCAATGAGTTTTTATAGCACTCACACAACTTTTAGATAAAAATCAATCAGAGAATAATTGTCTAGAGATTCAGATTTCACCTGGTTTCAACAACACTCAATCCTAATTAATTAATCTTCATGAATTCCACTCAATTAATAGCCAAGAACACTTAAGTTTATCATTTCCCTCTCCCGAGCAACAAATAATTTTTATCAACTACAATTCAATTCCAATATTCCTATTAAGAATTTATCGCAGTGATCTATCACAAAACAATGTTCTTTTTAAAAGCTCTGTTAAAATTATACACTCTCCCGAGCTATATAAATAATTAACAGTGTAGTTTCTAATGGTCCTATTCACAATCTCCTCTCCTGAGTGCCAGATTTCAAATAAATATAACAAATTAATTATTGATCAGATAATTGAAAAGACAATCAATTCTAGAAAAAACAATTAATCTAGAAGAAACTCAATTCAATAAAATCAAAAATTCATGAAAGTGTCTACACCAGGTTCCATCTGACCTCTAGACTATAAAAAATTAGTTCATAATAAAATTCTGAATTAAACAATAATTCATAATCCAAACATATTCAGAATAAAATAAATAAAAAGTAAAGGTAACAAATCCGTCGATGCGATGCCGTGTCCGGTCGATCGATCTCCGTCTTCAATTAAGCTCCAGATTTCTTCAGAAAATCTTCACGTTCAAACCAAGAAATCTCTTCTCTGATATGTACGTGTTGTATGTGTGGCAGCTCCTCTTTTTTCTCTGACAAAGTATCCCTTTTATATCGTGCACAAAAGCCCACTCAAAAGCCCATAGAATAATTGCCCGAAATTTTGAAACATGATATACAGCGACGGGGCGGGCGCTCAGTTAGCGGCGCGGGCGCGCCTTAGTCTCGCGGATTCCAATTCTCTCATGACACAGCAACAACGCGATAGCGCTTCTTCAAGAGCTAAACTTTAGCGCTAACAAGAAGCCCAATTAAGAAAGCCCAATCTCTTCTCCACTTGTCTGATCGTTTTTTCTCTATTTCTTCTTTTCTTTTTCTTTTTCTTCCCAGCCTCTTTAAATTCACTTATTAATTTCTCTTCATCAATCTCATTTTTCTTCCTTTTCCACAATAATTTTATAATTTTCTACAATCACAAAAACAACAAAACCTACACATAAATCTGCTCAAAACAAATATTTAACAATTAAAATCGTATATAAATTAAGTGTATAAAATACGCTTATCAAATACCCTCAAACTTAGACTTTTGCTAGTCTCAAGCAAAACTATTTAAAACACTAACTTCCAAAACTCAAATCATCAAAAATCAACAAGACTAGTCAAGAAATATTATGGAGCAATGGCCTCAGCAATAATTTCAAAAAATTCAAATCCAATCTCATCCAACCTACTAACACTTGAAAGTTTTAATCATAACCAAAATAACCACATAAACTCACAATCTCCGCAACTCACATTCAAAACACCCTTATCCAAGTTCAATTCACACATTCATAGATCATGAGGACTTTTCAAGGTAGCATATGATCAAAATTAGAATATTAATCAAAAACACTCACAATCAGGTAAATGCAAAGAATAATAGTGTGTGCGTGTTTCGATCAAAAATTCATAATCATTAAAAGCATCAATCAACAGTCCATAGGCTAAATTCTCGTAACTCTTCTCCACTAGTATATTGGGAAACTAAGACTCGGTCAATAAGACTTAATCAGCTTATAATGTACGGTCTGGCTCATGGCTACAAATGAAGGATAAGAATTCAAATAAGGAGTAATTTATATTCATGCTCTAATTACAACTCTTTTTCTTTCACAATTTCACACTTATTCTTTTTTTCACTTCATTTATTTTTTTAACTTTTACAACTTCATTCACAAAATTTTTTTTCATAACTTTTTTCACAACTCTTTTCAATCATTTTTTTTTCAACTTTCATTTTCTTCTACTATCTATTTCTTTAAACCACTGCCTTCTTCATTTCAATTCATCCACCACACCATTCCATATTCACAAATAAAACTAGGAGCATAAAACATTTTAGCATTCAAATTACTCCTTAAAGGTAGGAATTAGTGTTTAGGCTATTCAGGTAGTCAATGTAGGACCTTGAAATAATGACGAATGGGGGTTTAATCACACGTTTACACGCATGCCATTCGATTTTCAATAAGGCTCAAGCAAGGTACTAGGGATAACATGTAAAAATAGGGTAGCTTGAAAGACTCAAACGAATTCAGAAAAATTGTCTAAATCATTCCTAATCACAGTTTTGCCCGTATTTCGCCTTGAAGAGTGTCCGAACTAGTTCTAGATAAGTCTCAATCCACAATTAAATCATACAAATATCAATCAGTGCAGAAAAAATAATCATCAGCAGTAAACGATGATTTTCCAACAATAATTCAGATTTTTCCGTACCTCAATGTACTAATAAATGTGTAGGCTCAATTGGGCAACTAGGAATAAATTAATTCAATGAAAATCAGGCCCAAAAAATTCAAACAATGCCTCAATCATATCTATGTTGTATGTCTAAAAAATCAGATTCAAGTATTAATCACAGAGTATATAGAAAATTGTTCATTCACTTGGTTCCATTTTTTTTAAAAATATTTATCAGATAGGTAGACAATCATGGATTTCAGTTATAGCACAAAAAATTTTCTCATCATTGGCCATGCATCCATTTCTTTCTCGATTTATTTTCAACTCAAAACTTCTAAAACAACAAAATTTTAATCTATGAAGCACACAATAAATCCACTCAAACTAATCCACTCAAACTAATCCACTCAACATAAACACAACCTCACAACTAAAACAAACACTAAATCATTGCACAAAAATGATTGAATCCCCCCAAACTTAATATAATCATTGTCCATAATAATATAAAAACAATAAAAATAACAAGGGACGCGTACCTTCGACACCGATTATCAGTACCCGATGTAATAAATTTCATTACGAGCTCCAAGAAAATAATTTGCAGCCGCAAAACCATGGTGGAGGAGGTAGATAAGCACCACATGAACATCCAAATGATCAGTGAACGTGGTGATCATTAGCACAAGATGAAGATTGCAGGTGAGGAGCCAAGAGCATGGTGGATTGCACATGGTAAAAGCTGGTGTGCGCATGGAGGTGTTGCTGCATGGAGGTTTTGCAGCTGGAGGCTCGAGCATGATGCATGGATACCGAGCTAGATGGATGCATGTTAGCTCTTATATTTGCGCAAATGGAAGAGCTGGTTTGCGCATGGGATCTGCAGCTGGACAGGATTGTTGGCGCTTGGGAAGGGAAGTGGCTGGATTGCGCGATTGCGCTTGGACCTGCGCAAATGAGGAGCACTGATGAGCAAGAAGGAGGCTGCACGTTTGCTCTTGAGGTAGCGCAGATGAGGTTGGTTCGCGCAAGATGGTGGAGGAGGATTCTGCACGTTTGCGCTTCAAGAGCAGCGCTGATGAGATTGTTTGCGCCTAATCTTGCGCAGATAACTTGCGCGATTGCGCTTGTTCTTGTGCGGTTGGGATCTTTGTTTGCGCAATATCTGGCGCTGAATGACTGCGTGATTGCGCATAAATAAGTGCAGATGGGGATCTCTCGTTTGCGCCGTCTGCTAAAAAATGAGGGTCTGGCGCGGGCGCTCAGATTAATGGGGCGGGCGCACCGTCTGCTCGAAAATGAGATTTCTGGAGCCTGAAAAAATTTGAAAATTAAGAAAAAATAAGCTTCAAAATTTGATAATAAAATACTAAAAAAAATGAAATAACAAAAATTAATTAAACTAAAAATAACATTAAATAGAATAAAATAAAATGCTTGGGTTGCCTCCCAAGTAGCGCTTGGTTTAAAGTCGTCAGCCCGACTTTCACCGGTGTTAGATCTTCCCTTTCTCTTTTACTCGCCAAATAAATTCCACGAACCACCTTTTAAATTTTGCTTTCTTGTTCTTCGTGGTTTTCTTCGTCGATAAATTTAGCGCTTTACTCTTTGATTCAACCTCAAAATCAGCTCTTGGACAGCTCTCCAACTTCACAACCGGTTCAATTAAGCCCAATTCTTCAATGGGTGGATTGGGTGATTTCATGAATAAGTTGAAGACCACTCGTTCGTACTCCACACCCATCGACAATTCACCTTGTTTTACCTCTATCTTGGCATCCACAGTAGCCAAAAATGGTCGTCCAAAAATCAGCGGAGCACCATGATCCGCTTCAATATCCAAGATCGCAAAATCTACTGGGAAGATGAATTTATCCACCTTGACTAGAACATCTTCAACAATTCCTAGGGGATATGTAATGCTCCGATCCGCCAATTGAAATGAAATCTTAGTTGATTTCATCTCTCCCAACTCCAAGGCCCTGTAAATACATAATGGCATTAAGTTAATACTGGACCCTAAATCACAAAGTGCATTATTAAAATGAGAACCACCAATAGAACAAGGAATAGTAAAACTCCCTGGATCCTTAAGCTTTTGTGGCATCTTCTTTTGTAGCACCGCACTGCACTCTTTTGTCAGATTGACCACCTCGTTCTCTAGCAGCCTCCTCTTCTTGGACATCACCTCCTTGATGAACTTCGCATAGTTCGGCATTTGCTCCAAAGCTTCAACAAAGGGGATGTTGATGTGAATTTTCTTGAAAATCTCCAAGAATTTGGAGAACTGCTCATCCAACGCCTTCTTCTTGAACCTCTGCGGGTAGGGAAGTGGAGGCTTGTACATCGGTTTCGAGTCAGGTTCAGGCTCCTTCTCTTTCTCCTCGACTTTTTCATCAAATTTCTTCTCCACAACAGTAGGGATTTGGACTTCAACTTCTTTGCCACTCCTCAACTCGATGGCATTGCACTGCTCCTTGGGTTTTGCCTCAGTATTGCTCGGAAACTGGCCTCTGTTATTATCATTCAGTGCGTTCGCCAACTGCCCTATGCTAGTTTCCATGGATTGAAGTACATCACCCATGTTGGCCATGTGCGTCTCTAAGCTGTCAAGGCGAGACTCAGTTCTCGCCATCCTCATACCTAATTCCTGCACAAAGGTACTGACCACATCCTTCAAAGACAACTTGCCATCACCCTTATTAGTATTATTAGCATATGAAAATTTTTCATTATTCCGCAAACTAGGGTGATAAGCATTAGGAACTGGATTACCTCTGTAAGCTCCATAACCTCGGTAGCCATTAGGATTGATATAATTGACTTCCTCTGGGGCATGTGATCCTTCAAATCCAGTTTAATCTGCAACATTCACCTTATTCAAAGAAGCTACCTGTGTAGTCAGTGCAGATAATTGAGCAGTGATGGATGTGAGAGGATCCACTGCATATACTCTAGCTGGCTTCTTGACTCCCGTACGATCAGATGGCCATTGAAAACTATTGATCGTCATCTGTTCCAGCATATCATAGGCTTGAGCGGGGTCCTTTGCAAAAATAGTACCTCCAGAAGCAGAATCCACGTTCATCCTCATAGGCGCATTCAGTCCGTTGTAAAACCACTTGATCTGTTCCCAATATGCAAAATTGTGGTTAGGACAACGTCTTAATAATTCTTTATTCCTTTCCCACGCCTCGTATAACTGTTCAGTGTCCATTTGCCGAAAGGTGCTGATCTCTATCTTCAACTGGGTGGATTTGGCAGGTGGAAAATATTTCGCAAGAAATTTTTTTGCCATCCTCTCCCAAGTAGTGATGTTTCCAAGCGGCAGTAATTACAATCAACTCCTTGCTTGATCCCAGAGAAAAAAGAAACAAGAGTAAACGAATAATATCCTCAAACACACCATTAATTTTTAACGTATCGGTTATCTCCAAGAAGGTGCGTAGGTGTAGGTGAGGATCAGCAGTGGCACTCCCATTAAATTGGTTCTGTTGTACCATGTTGATCAAGGCCGGCTTTAGCTCAAAATTGTTGGCATTGATAGTTCCACGAGCTATTCCAGAATAGTAAGCATGGATCGTCGGCCTGAAGTGATCCCTAATTGGCACCAGGGGAGCTTGTTGTGCTTCTTGTTCAGCCATTCTCTCAATTTCTTCTCTTCTAATTCTTCTTAAAGAACGTGCAGTGTGCTCGATCTCTGGATCAAACAGTAAAGAATTCGCACTTTGAGATCGTCGCATAGACTGCAATTAAAAATAAGAAGAAATCTATTAGTAATTAAAATAAAATAAAATAAAAACTCTAAATTAAAATCTAGACTAATTGGTAACAAGACTAAAAAATAATCAAAATTTACTACCCGAAAACGGTGCCAAAAACTTGTTGTGAAAATTCCTCGCAAGCGTACGAGTGTCAAGTTTTAATATAGTGATAAAATCAGATATCGATCCCACACGGAGTAAAATGAAAATATTCAGTTCTTGTAATTAAAATAGTTTAAACTTTATCTAGAAAATCAATAACTCAGAATTTTGCAAAAAAATGAATAATCAATGAGTTTTTGATAGCACGCACACAACTTTTAGATAAAAATCAATCAGAGAATAATGGTCTAGAGATTCAGATTTTACCTGGTTTCAACAGCAATCAATCATAATTAATTAATCTTCATGAATTCCACTCAATTAATAGCCAAGAACACTTAAGCTTATTATTTCCCTCTCCCGAGCAACAAATAATTTTTATCAACTACAATTCAATTCCAATATCCCTATTTAGAATTTATCGCAGTGATCTATCACAAAACAATGTTCTTTTTAAATGCTCTGTTAAAATTATACACTCTCTCGAGCTATATAAATAATTAACAGTGTAGTTTCTAATGGTTCTATTCAAAATCTCCTATTTCGAGTGCCAGATTTCAAATAAATATAACAAATCTATTATTGATCAGATAATTGAAAAGACAATCAATTCCAGAAAAAAAATTAATTTAGAAGAAAATCAATTCAATAAAATCAAAAATTCATGAAAGTGTCTACACCAGGTTCCATCTGACCTCTAGACTATAAAAAATTAGTTCATAATAAAATTCTGAATAAAACAATAATTCATAAATCCAAACATATTCAGAATAAAATAAATAAAAAGTAAAGGAAACAAATCCTTCGATGCGATGCCGTGTCCGGTCGATCGATCTCCGTCTTCAATTAAGCTCCAGATTTCTTCAGAAAATATTCACGTTCAAACCCAGAAATCTTTTCTCTGATCTGTACGTGTTGTATGTGTGGCGGCTCCTCTTTTTTCTCTGACAAAGAATCCCTTTTATATCGTGCACAAAAGCCCAATCAAAAGCCCATAGAATAATTGTCCGAAATAATTAAAACATGATATACAGCGATGGGGCGGGCGCTCAGTTAGCGGCGCGGGCGCGCCTTAGTCTCGCGGATTCCAATTCTCTCATGACAGAGAAACAACGCGATAGCGCTTCTTCAAGCGCTAAACATTAGCGCTAACAAGAAGCCCAATTAAGAAAGACCAATCTCTTCTCTATTTGTCTGATCTTTTCTTCTCTATTTCTTCTTTTCTTTTTCTTTTTCTTCCCAGCCTCTTTAAATTCTCTTATTAATTTCTCTTCATCAATCTCATTTTTCTTCCTTTTCCACAATAATTCAATAATTTTCTACAATCACAAAAACAACAAAACCTACACATAAATCTGCTCGAAACAAATATTTAACAATTAAAATCATATATAAATTAAGTGTATAAAATACACTTATCAGACATTCATAGGATGTTTACGAAATTATACCTTTAGTGAATATCTCACTTGGAACCAGCTATCCCGAGATTATCGGATATAGCTCTTGTTGTAATTTTCTACGAACAATCAACTGTAGTATCTCCTTCTTCAATCTCCGAATCAAGTCCACGACCAGTTTGTATATTCCTCTTCTAACTCGCACTAGAGAAAAAGAAGAAATTTGCGTTGAGATTGAATGAACAAGGAGTGACGACTCAAATTCCTATTGATTAGGGTGACCGATATCCTTAGAACAATGAGAATGCAATTTCAAAAATTGCATGAAGGAAGTCTATCAAATTGGTTTCGAGAATTAAGTCTTAAAATTGTATATCTCTATTTTATATATATATATAAGTATATCTTAATTATATATATGTAAATTAAATTAAACATGTTTAATTATCATACATATATATATAATTAAGATTTCGAAATATCATTCCCTTTAAGTAAATGATATTCTCGATTCTTATATATATATATTATATATCATATATATTATATTTTCCTTTTTGTGCAAATATATGTTATGGAATCAATATTATTTTCTTGTATAAATTAATACCATTTATTAATACAACTTAATGAGCTTTATTAATATAGTCTAACTAGAATATTATTAATTTATTAAAGTCCACTACTTTAATAATTTATCATGATGGACTTGTACTCCTACTAGCCCATGATTTATGCACCCATTGTATTAATATTATCATAATCCCGATCGATGATCCAATATCACCGATGTGACGATTTTAACTTAATCGTTATTATGATGCATACTTTAAATTTTCGAAACCAATAAAGCATAAATAAGACAACTGCTAATTTTGGAACACTTCCCACTCAAATTAAGCAGGTGCACTCCCTTAACTGTTTTTACAGTTGTGCTCTCAAAAAATTCTTTAAGTCATTATAAACTAATTTATAAGCTTATCATTTGATCCAATCAAATTTGTTTATTATTTCAACGGGAATATGGAAACTAGTGCTTGTGTGACCCTCAATGGTTCAGGGATACAACTAGCCGTGGGTTCACAACTCTTTATGATTCAGGACATTGTCCTTTATACGAGCTTACCCTTATTAGCCTCATTCTATGCATCAACTCCTTGATCATAAGAATGTCAGAATTCATTTCTGATTGGACCCATCGAATCATGGTAAGAGCGTCTAGTAGCATCGTCCCATGATTCCGTAGGTATCACTGATAGTGCCTGCAAGAACTAGTCGATTATGGTTATCGTACAATACGGTCCCTTCATCTCATATATCTCGATCGAATCTGCAACCATTGGTTCATCGAGGGTTGCATGTGAAGTTTGATAACGATGTGATACATCTAAGAGAATACGTAGTGGCATCGCATGCGCAACTAGGGAACCACTTTACCCTAATGTACATTTCATACTCTGGCCAGAGATTCCATGCACTACTATCTCATAAGATCACATAGTATATCCACACCCATAGGTGAGCGGTGGATTCCCGACTACAATGCACTGGCTCCTTCATGTGTCGTAACTGTACCCAATCTCACCATCTGATGACCCTCTTGGAGTCGGTAAACGAGTCAAAGCACAATCCTAGCATGTAGATCCTCAGTGTTGTCTCGGGTCGTAAGGACTAATGGTGTACAACCATAACCACGGATTTATCCACTCGATGAATAATAACCACTTGGGAAATCTGAGGGAGGGTAGTTCAGTGAACTCATCGTATGAGCACCAATCTGTATGATTGAACATCTATATGTCCATACCAATGAAACGTGGTACACATCATCACAGATTCTAGTCTCGAGCTCGAACGATCCTTATTCTTATTTTGGATGGCTCAATCGACTAGGAACTTAATTTAGAATATACAGTAATTGAAATATGTGTTTCATGATTGTCATCACATGTACAACCTCATATTTATTTACTATAGTATATTCAAGGTATTTATCTATGCAGCTTGCATAGGTTTGTAGATAAAGTAAATGCCAGAAATGAGTAAAAGAGTAATTATATTAAAATAAAAATTGTTTATTACACGTGAGTCAATAAAATCCCTAGCCAAGAGTTGGCTTGCAGGGCATCTACTCTAACAATCTCCCACTTGCCCTAGAGCAAAATATTCATGAATTTCAATCCCATTGCTTCGCGATGCTTCTCGAACAATGGTCCTGGCAAGGGCTTTGTAAGTGGATCAACAATGTTATCTGTAGATGCAACTCGCTCGACTGATATGTATCCTCTTTCCACTATCTCTCGGATGATGTGTAATTTCCTCAGTATGTGTTTGGATCGTTGATGATACCTTGGTTCCTTTGCTTGTGCAATGACACCAGTGTTGTCGCAGTACACCGGGACTGGATCAACTCCATTTGGAATAACGCCCAACTCTTGGACAAAATTCCTCATCCAAACTGTCTCTATGACTGCAGCAGACGCTGCAATGTATTCGGCTTCAGTGGTGGAATCCGCAACCGTGTCTTACTTGGAACTCTTCAAAGAGACAGCAGCACCATTAAGCACGAATACAAAACCAAAAGTCGATTTTGAATCATCCACGTTGCATAGGAAGCTAGAGTCAGTATAGCCTTCCAATTTCAATTCTCCGCCCCCAAAAACCATGAACAAATTCTTAGTCCTTCTCAAGTACTTAAGAATATCTTTCACGGCTTTCCAATGCAATGGACCAGGGTTTGCCTGATATCTGCTTGCAATACTTAGAGCATACGCTACATCAGAACGTGTTGATATCATACCGTACATTATACTACCAATCGCTGACGCGTAGGGAATGCGTCTCATCATCTCTATCTCTTCATTAGTCTTGGGGCACATTGCTTTAGATAGAGTAACACCATGACACATTGGTAAGTATCCTCTTTGGACTCTTCCATAGAGAAACTCTTTAGTATGGTATCAATATAGGTGGATTGGGTGAGCCCCAACATCCTCTTCAATCTATCTCTATAGATTTGTATTCCCAATACATAGAATGCTTCACCCATGTCCTTCATGTAGAATTTACTTGCTAACCATACTTTAGTCGATTGAAATAGTCCTACATCATTCCTAATGAGGAGGATATCATCGATATAAAGCACTAGGAATGTTACTGCACTCCCACTAACCTTTTTGTACACACATGGTTCATCAGGATTCTTAACAAAACCAAACTCTTTGATAGTGCTATCAAATATGAGATTCCAACTCCTAGATGCCTGCTTGAGACCGTAGCTCAATCTCTGAAGTTTGCATACCTTATTCTCACTTCCCACTGATGTGAAACCCTCAGGTTGAGACATGTAGATTTCCTCTTTAATGTCCCCATTGAGGAATGTTGTTTTCACATCCATTTCCCATATTTCATAGTCATACCATGCAACTATGGCTAATAAAATTCTAATGGACTTGAACATAGAAACTGGTGAAAAAGTTTCCTCATAGTCAACTCCTTGTCTTTGAGTATAACCTTTAGCCACTAGTCTCGCTTTGAAGGTCAATACCTTCCCATCTGCCCCAAGTTTTCTCTTGTAAATCCATTTGCATCCTATGGGAACAATTCCCTCTAGTGGATCTACTAGAGTCCATACTTGGTTTGAATACATGGAGTCCATATCAGACTGCATGGCTTCAAGCCATTTTGATGATTCAGCATCAGATATCGCTTCATTGAAATTTCTTGGATCACATCCATCATTAGGCTCATTATGGCCTTGCTCATGAAGAATTGTATATCTTGCAGGCGGTCTGATCACTCTATTAGACCTTCTAGGTGCATGTGATTCAACTACTTGCTGTTGGGGATTAGGTTCGACTTCTACAGTCGTGGGTGTTTCTCAAATTTCCTTGAGTTCTATCATCTTACCCTTTATATCTAATATAAATTCCTTCTCTAAGAAGGTGGCATTTCTTGAAACAAACTCCTTTGTTTCTTTGGGATGATAGAAATAATATCCAACAGAGTTCTTTGGATATCCCACAAAGTTGCATAAAATAGATCTACTATCCAATTTGTCTCCCACTGTCTGCTTCACGTAAGCAGGACATCCCCATATTCTTAGGTAAGAATATTTGGGAGGTTTTCCCATCCATATCTCATATGGTGTTCTATCCATTGCTTTTGTATGGATATTATTCAACAACATTGCTGCAGTTTCAAGCGCAAATCCCCAAAACGATGCAGGTTATTCAGTGAATCCCATCATTGATCAAACCATGTCCATCAAAGTTCGATTGCGACGTTCAGAAACACCATTCAATTGTGGCGTTGCTGGCGGAGTCCACTGTGAGAGAATCCCATTCTCCTTTAGATAGTCCAAAAATTCATTACTCAAGTATTCTCCACCCTGATTAGATCGAAGTTTTTTAATACTTTTTCCTAATTGTTTCTCTACATCAGATCTGAATTCTTTGAACTTTTCAAATGCTTCAAACTTGTGTTTCATCAAATACACATACCCATACCTCGAGTAGTCATCAGTAAAGGTAATGAAGTAGGATTGCCCATATTTAGTGCTAACACTTAGCGGGCCGCATACGTCCATGGGGATCAAATCCAAAAGATCATGTGCATGTTCCACATTCCCTTTAAAGTGAGTTTTGGTCATTTTTCCTTTTAGACAGGATTCACAAGTAGGTAGAGAGTTTATATTTGACATGTCAAACATTACCTCTCCCACTAGTTTGTGCATTCTTCTTTGGGAAATATGACCTAGTCTAGCGTGCCATACGTGTACAGGATTTTGACCATCTTGCTTTATTTTGCTTGTTGTTGTTATTGTTTGGACATTGTTTAATGGAATATCCTTTAATTTTAAGTTGTAGAGATCATTTTGTAATTCGCCAATTCCAATCAAACATTCATTCTTGTAAATATTGCAAACTCCTTTAGCAAAAATACAAGAATAATTATCTCTATCAAGCATAGAAATAAAAATAATGTTTTTAACCAAATCAAGAACATATAAAACGTCTCTCAAAAGTAACTTAAAATAATTGTCTAATATTAAAGTAATATCTCCTATGACTTTGGCAGCAACCCTTGCTCCATTTCCAAGTCTTAGAAAAGTCTCTCCTTCTCTAAGTCTCTTGCTTCTTGCCATCACCTGCAAATCATTGCATAGATGAGAACAACATCCGTTATCCAATACCCAAAAAGAAGAATTGACTGAGATATTAAATTAAATATAAAACATACCATGGCCATAACGTTTCTGGGCTAGATATTCAGTGCAGTTACGCCTCCATTGTCCAGGCTTGTTGCAGTGGAAACAAACTTGTTCTTTCTTGCCGGGCTTTGCGGGCCCTTGAGAAGGCTTCTCGTATGGCTTCTTATTGGGCTTGTTCCCTTTTGGCGGGGCAGAACGCTTCTTCCCCTTGCTTTGGGCTCCCTTTTTCGTCCCGGACGACGAGCCCACAAACAGAACAGGATTTTCTTTCTTTATTGTGGCTTCATAAGTAGTAAGCATATTGACCAACTCTTCAAGGGTGTCCTCTAGCTTGTTCATATTGAAATTTACCACAAATCCATCGAATGAGCAAGGGAGTGGCAGCAAGAGAATGTCAGTTGAGAGCTCAGCAGGTATAACCATGTCGAGTCCCACCAATTTCTCAATGAGCCCAAACATCCTAACACCATGCTCATGGACCGAGGCCCCTTCTCGCAAGCGTGTAGTCATGAGTTCCTTAACAGTAGCATGTCTCTCAGATCGAGTTTGTACACCATACAACTCTTTCAGATGATAGTGAATGTCACCAGCATTCGCAGCATCCTCGTACCGCCTTTGCAGTTCATTCGACATAGAAGCAAGGATGTAGCTTTTAGCTTGAAGATCATGGTTCCACCATTTATCAAGCTTGGCTAGCTCAGTCTCACTGATGTTAGCAGCTGTCTCCTTCGGGGGCTTCTTTTCAAGCACATACGCGATCCTCTCCGAATTTAGAACAATCTTTAAATTCCTCAGCCAGTCATTATAGTTAGGTCCAGTTAACTTGTTTTGATCAAGAATGATAGAAAGTGGATTACATATCGACATTTTGAGCATAGTGAAAATGAAAAACAGATAACACTTACTAATTATTTTAAAATAAATTGTAGATATAAAATATGAACTTTTATTTTATAAATTTTCCTCCCATTATTTTTACATTTTCACCACCCTCTGGTGAAAAACGAGAATTCGCATTTCCTTAGTGAGCACGTAGAGTCCAATCTAGACAATCATGATCCCAAATAATATCAGCAAATCATAATTTCTAAAAGGTAGAGTCCAATTGCATCCCCATGCAACCTCTACGTGTTTTGCCTCACTCCTGATAAGGACACAATAATATGACGTCGTTTATCTTCGTGTGTCAAGCCGACCCATAAATATTGAATTGTAGTAGACGGTCGCCATGAGTTCCCTCAATAATATGAGCTGAAGTCATGGGAGTTCCACCCAATTCACATCATCTATGTCAGTGGAAGTCACAGCTTTCCGGCGTCCAGACCTCCCCAATAATATGAGCCAGGCACTGACCACGGGTAGCGTTTAACATGAAACCACCTTTGATGGAAGGCAAGAATAAATTAAACTCTTCTAATTTTTACTTTTGTGGCTTGATATAAATTTTGAATCTCATTCAAAATGAGGGATTTTAATTTTGAAATTGTCTCATCATTTTATTTTAAAAATCGTGTGTCAAGATTTTGTATGTTTGCCAGATTCATGCAACTATATTATCTAATAATATACATACATGCATATTACTATATATCACATATATCATAATATGATAATTAAATAAACAAAGATGATCGATTGCAAATACTATTTCATCCATGTGAGCCAAACATGGATCAAAGTCCAAATCCTAGGTAAATGTAGGGATGCAAATGCAACTTATTACATAAGCTTCCAATATTTTACATGTCTTCATCTTTTTCATTGGGCCCACCATCTTCCAATCTTGATCTTCCACTAATTCTAATAATTACATTTGAATAGCCATGACACATAAGGGATACATCTCATGGGATGAGAACGGGCCATAAACCAAGCCCACTTGTATTCAAAATAAAAGAAATAATAAAAACAGTAAAATATCCTAACATACACCTAGCATATTGGTCACGGCTCTCGATCATCGTTCATGCATATAATATCAAATATTATAAAAAACAACAAATCATGTATCTTGTAATTTTATTACTAACCTCCATAATAATTAAATGAATTAATAAATTAAATTAACTCCTTTATTTAATTTCCAATTAATTCAATAATAATTAATTTCTTGTAAAACTCCTTTTACTATAAATAATTAAAATCACATTCTAATTATTTATTTCATAAGAAAATATTTATAACTTTACCAAAATTAATTTTAGGATAAATAAGTCAAATTTTCACAAAATTTTCAATTTAACCCAAATTAATTCAAAAATTATAAAAATCGCATCGGGCCCAAACTTCTCATCCGAGCCCATTATCGAGACTGCCCAAAACACTTTTGGGCAGCCCAATCTCATTCCAGGGCATGCCCGAACAATTCAGGCAGCCGTGAACAATAAACGAGTTACTGTTCACGGGAACTGTTCACGCGTAAACAGTAACTCGGTTACTGTTCACCGTGAACAGTAAATTTTTTTTTTTAATATCTGAAAAAAAATATTTTTAAGGTGATGCAAATTTGTGAATTTTCTTATGCGGTTAGAAATAAAAAACTCAACACGAAATTAACCATACGATATAGAGAACCTGACTCTGATACCACTGTTGGAGTACCGTGTTCTCGTGCCCAAGACGCAGCGGAAGTTTAAAATTTTTCGTCTTGACATTCAAAACATGCTTGGACACTCGTATGGTTTAATTGAAATTCATAGGATGTTTACGAAATTATATTTTTAGTGAATATCTCACTTGGCACAAACTATCTCGGGATTAGCGGATATAGCTCTTATTGTAATTCCCTACGAACAATCAACTGGAGTATCTCCTTCTTTAATCTCCGAATCAAGTCCACGACCAGTTTGCCTATTTCTCTTCTAACTCGCACTAGAGAAAAATAAGAAATTTGCGTTGAGATTGAATGAACAAGGAGTGACGACTAAAATCCCTATTGATTAGGGTGGCCGATATCCTTAGAACAATGAGAATGCAATTTCGAAAATTTCATGAAGGAAGTCTATCAAATTGGTTTCGAGAATTAAGTCTTAAAATTGTATATCTCTATTTTTTATATATATAAGTATATCTTAATTATATATATGTAAATTAAATTAAACATGTTTAATTATCATACATATATATATAATTAAGATTTCAAAATATCATTCCCTTTAAGTGAATGATATTCTCGATTCTTATATATATTATATTTTCCTTTTTGTGCAAATATATGTTATGGTATCAATATTATTTCCTTGTATAAATTAATACCATTTATTAATACAACTTAATGGGCTTTATTAATCTAGTCTAACTAGAATATTATTAATTTATTAAAGTCCACTACTTTAATAATTTATCATGATGGGCTTGTACTCCTACTAGCCCATGATTCATGCACCAATTGTATTAATATTATAATAATCCCGATCGATGATCCAATATCACCGATATGAAGATATTAACTTAATCGTTATTATGATGCACACTTTAAATTTTCGAAACCAATAAAGCATAAATAAGACAACTGCTAATTTTCGAACACTTCCACTCAAACTAAGCAGGTGCACTCCCTTAACTGTTTTTAGCAGTTGCGTTCTCAAAAAATTCTACAAGCCATTATAAACTCATTTATAAGCTTATCATTTGATCCAATAAAATTTGTTTATTATCTCAACAGGAATAGGGAAACTAGTGCTTGTGTGACCCCCAATGGTTAAGGGATATAGCTAGCCGTGGGTTCACAACTCTTTGTGATTCAGGACATTGTCCTCTATACGAGCTTACCCTTATTAGCCTCATTCTATGCATCAACTCCTTGATCATAAGAATGTTTGAATTCATTTTTGATTGGACCCATCGAATCATGGTAAGAGCATCTAGTAGCATCGCCCCATGATTCCCTAGGTATCACTGATAGTGTCTGCAAGAACAAGTCGATTATGGTTATCGTACAATACGGTCCCTTCATCTCATATATCCCGATCGAATCTGCAACCATTGGTTCATCGAGGGTTGCATGTGAAGTTCGATAACGATTTGATACATTTAAGAGAATACATAGTGGCATCGCATGCGCAACTAGGGAACCACTTTACCCTAATGTACATTTCATACTCTGGCCAGAGATTCCATGCACTACTATCTCATAAGATCACATAGGATATCCACACCCATTGGTGAGCGGTGGATTCCCGACTACAATGCACTAGCTCCTACATGTGTCGTAACTGTACCCAATCTCTCCACCTGATGGCCCTCTTGGAGTCGATAAACGAGTCAAAGCACAATCCTAGCATGTAGAGCCTCAGTGTTGTCTCGGGTCGTAAGGACTAATGGTGTACAATCATAACCACGGATTTATCCACTCGATGAATAATAACCACATGGGAAATCCGAGGGAGGGTAGTTCAGTGAACTCATCGTATGAGCACAAATCTGTATGATTGAACATCTCTATGTCCATACCAATGAAACGTGGTACACATCATCACAGATTCTGTCTCGAGCTTGAGCGATCCTTATCCTTATTTTGGACGGCTCAATCGACTAGAAACTTAATTTAGAATATACAATAATTGAAATATGTGTTTCATGATTGTCATCACATGTACAACCTCATATTTATTTACTATAGTATATTCAAGTTATTTATCTATGCAGCTTGCATGGGTTTGCAGATAAAGTAAATGCCAGAATTGAGTAAAAGAGTAATTATATTAAAATAAAGATTGTTTATTACACGTGAGTCAATAAAATCCCTAGCCAACAGTTGTCTTGCAGGGCATCTACTCTAAAAGTTGAGTCGATTATGAATAGAATCGATATGATTTATTTAACGCTTTATATATGTCGATTATACTGAGAATGATTTCTCATCGGAGTTTATCCGACTGTTGTATTGTTTTGTATGTGTGCATGACAACAGATAAGGCAGGAGCTGGTCAAGGACGACGAGGGTAGCTTGAGAGAAAGATTAGCTGTGGAGACGTCGGGTTATGAATAGAGTTTGCTGTCATGAATTTGTATCGAACTTAGTTGGTTGGGAAACATGTTAGTAAACATGTGTATGTATCAACTTTTGAAGTACTGAGGTAGCATTACATGTGTAGATTGAGTTTTGTTGATATAAACTTTGTTTGTATGTATTTTGAGTTGGATGTAAGGGTTATACATAATGAAACCTTCCTTGACAGCAAAAGACATCATGTTGGGAATTTTTATGCCCGTTTGAGCGCACCTGCGCTGGCCCAAGCGCACCCGCGCCCTGACAGAACAAAAGTTCTGCCAGGTTGAGCGCGAGGGCGCCTGTAAGGTCCAAAAAGTCCACTAGCTTAATCACGATTAATTGATTTAATTATATGACTTAATGCATGTTATTTAGAATATTTAATTGTTACGTGGAATTAATTTTGGGTCGTAGGTACGAGTCTAGCCTTGAATTGAGTTAAGAAAAATATGTTAAATTAAGTTTAAAGGGATGCAGTGTATTTTATTGAGTGGGGGAGTAAAATTTTAAAGGATTTTTAAATGTAACTATTTTATTCTGAACACTCATTTGAACGCTCACTTTTCTTGCTCAAAATCCCTCTCAAACGCTGCATCAAGGCTAGGGTTCTTCAGAGGCTTGAGGCTAGATCATCCTACTGCTCAGGTTATTTCCAATCGAATCAATCCAGGCAAGTTTTTACTGTTTTTAAACCCATTCAAGAATATAGTTATTTTCAAGGTAAAACCCTAGGTGTTTGATTGATGATCCATGATTGTTTTATTGAAAAATTCTATGAGTATGTTGCTTGATTGTGATACGTGAAGCATTTCTGAGGTGTTCGGTTTATGTTTATCGAATTTTGAAAGATTTGAAGGCAATAAATCAGATTTTTGGGTAAAAGTAGTTTTGAAGGTGTTGATTCTAATTCTTTGAAATGTTTGATGCATTGGTATAATTTATTTTTGAGTTTATGATGTTGTATAATGATATTTTGATGGAAAAATTGTCCCAAAGCATTGTGGGTTTTGAGAAAATGCAGAAAATATAAGTTTTTGGAAAAGGGAGATGCGACGGGGCGCCGCGCCTGCGTCGCGTTCACCAGCGAGCAGGAGGCGTGCCCGCTCTGCTAGGCAGTGCGCCCGCTCCTGCGTCACGTAAGTGTGCGAGCAAGAGGCGTGCCCTTGCTGTTACGCAGCGAGCCCGCGCCTACTTTGCGAGCGGACGGCGCGCCCGCGCTGGTTGAGCGCGCGGTCGCGCCGCAGGTTCGAAATTCCCAGCCCATTTTATGAGTTTTTGAGTCCTAAAAATCATGATTTTTATACTTTAATGTATTTTAATTATTTTTAAGAATGTTCATGAAGAATTTTAAAGTTTTCAAGGTCCGAAACGGATGGAATGCCTTGCGTGGATCAGTCAGGTTATGTATTGCATGAATATGTGATTTTCTCATGAAAGTTAACTTCTCATGAAATGTTTTGATGGATTTTAAGCATGTAGCATCACGGGAAACTTTATGAACATGTACGAGATTTATGAAATGACATGATAAGATGAATGATATGATGCATGGAAAATATTTTGATGAGTTATGCGTCTTGTGGTGATTATATAGGGTATGCACTTCGGGATGAGCTCCGGAGCGGCTATCCAAACATGGCTCACGGGATGGTTATACGGGATAAGAACTTTGGGTTGAGCTCCGAAGTGGCTATCCAAAGAATGAAAGTTTACGGGCGTAATGCCATATGCTTGTTGATCAACAGAAAACCATGAATGACTCGTTATGACGGTTACCACACTACTCATACTTCATCACCCCAAATATTTTATGTTAGGACTACATCAAATTAATTTCTGTAAAGTTTAAGTTAAAGTTTTCTCTTTTAAAGTTAGAAAATCATTTTCTGCATGCTCTTGTTGAGTCTTTCGACTCACTATACTTGAATGGTGCAGATAATGATGATGTGGATGCTTTTATTGATGATTATGTGGGCGGACATGAAGAAGAGGCGGGAATCGGTCCAACGGGCAATGCATGAGTGTGAATGCTTTAGATTGGAGGATGTTTTAGATATTGTTATTGGTTGAGAGGCAAACAAGTTTTAAATTTTTAAGTTGATGGCCATGCTTGGCAAATAATTTTAGATGTTTTCTTTTATTGGTGCACATTTTATATGCTCTTTTAATAAAGAATATCATGCTTCCGCAAAGTTTTTATTTCTTTAAAAATTTTATGTAAGTATGTTTGATTAACGTTTCGGTTGAGAAATTGGGACGTTACAGCTTGGTATCAGAGCAGTTCGCTCTAGGTTTGTTTGCACGCATGCATTCTCGCCGCGACCCTGTGCTTCGTCTTCATGTCTGTAAGTTTTATGTTTTGGATTGTTTAAGATGCATGATAGCTATTGTGAATAATATTTATGCATGTTAATTAGGGTGTAATGTTTAAATAACATAATTAAGCATGTGGACTGTATGGACAGCAGGATTATGGCTAACCGTAGGAATCCAAACAATGAGGACAATCAGAATAACCAGTTTTTGGCTGGGTTGGCGACTCTGTTGCAAGAGCAGAGTAGAGCCCAAGGGGAACAGATTCAACAGTTAATCCAAGCACAAGAGGGAGGACAGAACAACAATCAGCCACTACTAACTAATCCGATCTTTAAACAGTTTAAGGATCTAGGGCCGCAGGAGTTTAGAGGAGGGGCTGATCCCCTTGTAGCCGAGGAATGGGTACAGTCAGTGGAGACCATTTTTGACTACATGCAGCTCACTGATGCAGACCGTGTGAGGTGTGCCATCTTTATGTTTCGTGATGATGCATGAATTTGGTGGCAGGGAGCCCGTTCTGCTGTGGATATGACTACGTTGACTTGGAATGGATTCAAAGATGTGTTCTATGGGAAATATTTCACTATCATTACCAGGACTAGACTTGCTAGAGAATTCTTGGAGCTTCGCCAAGGGAGTATGTCCATTGCTGAGTATGTGAAAAAGTTTGAAAGGGGGAGGTATTATGTGCCCATGATTTCGGGTAATGCTGCAGAGGAGTTGAGGCATTTCACGGAGGGACTGAATGCCACTATTCGTCGTGATGTCAGATTGAGTGGGGCACAAACGTACCGAGCAACAGTCAATGAGGCTATGTTATCAGAGAATGATGGGAATGATATTATCAAAGAATCGCAAGCGAAAAGAGCCAGTTACCTAGGGAGAGAACAACAAGGGTCTAGTCAGAAGAGGCCGTACCAAGCCCCAGCTCAGAGGAGACCGCAGCAGCAGTAGCGCCAAAACCTCAATCAGGCGCGACCTCAGGGACAGAATCAGCCGAACGCCAATGCTCCAAGGCCGGCGAATGCACCTATCTGTCAAAAGTGTGGGAAGCCACACTCAGGTCAATGCATGCTTGGGACCAATACTTGATTTCTTTGCAAGAAGCCAGGGAATTTCGCCAAGGATTGCCCACAGTCAAAGGATCCTATCAGGAGAAGAGTGTTTGCTATGACTCACGATCAGGTTGACCCAGATTCTACAATTGTCACAGGTATGATCCGTATCGCTGGTTTACCTGCTTTCGTGTTGATTGATTCAGGAGCTACGCACTCTTTTATATCTGTTAATTTTATGATGAAATTGGGGGTCTTGCCGGATGAATCTATTTCAAAATTTTGTGTGTCGTTACCCTCAGGAGAAGAACTGAAAAGTAGTAGTGTGGTAAGAAATTGCAAAGTTCAGATGCAGAGTCTAGATTTGTGTGCAGATTTTATTGTTTTGAAAATGGTGGATTTTGATGCGATTTTTGAGATGGACTGGTTGTC
Source organism: Henckelia pumila (assembly GCF_033568475.1). Classification (NCBI taxonomy): domain Eukaryota; kingdom Viridiplantae; phylum Streptophyta; class Magnoliopsida; order Lamiales; family Gesneriaceae; genus Henckelia; species Henckelia pumila. The sequence continues at coordinate 147,470,375 of NC_133120.1, forward strand.
TCGGCATGAGGCTATTTGTAGCGACCCTACCCGAATCCACTACCTAATCAGAGTTAAGAGCATAATTAAACATGTATTAAATAAATCGCTGCGGAAGACTTAAAATAAAAACAGACCGGCAGAATACAACCGGTTAAATAAATTCGATTATACAACCCAATCGAATAAATAAACCCTAAAGGCAAAACCTACAGCTAATCCTGCTGTCTTCACTGGTCACTGGCTACTCCAATCTCCTGGTGCTCAATCCTGCACCTACACCTGCCCCATCGAATGGGGTGTCCAGATACACAGAAAATACTGAACGTGAGCTCTAAGCTCAATACGAAAGCACTGGGTAAAACATACAAATATGATGCATGCAAATGATAGGGTATCCATATCTGGGATAACTGTATATAATTTCTCAATAATGGTGCCTAGGATATGAGTGGTACAACCCGGGGAGCAAACCCTGTCGACACTGCTCATTCCTATAGGATGTGGACTGTGTCCCTAGATGCTAACTACCCGAGACCCGTCAGTCACTGGGCACTAGACATCAACCGTCCAGACAGGGCTGAGCGGCCCTACATGGCTCATCTCATAAGATGGACAGGCACAATATGATATGCACATTCTGCATATGACACACAAACGCAACATATAAGCATGCAAAACCCGCTGGCAATATCAGTCTGTACTTGCGTACCTTACTACAGGCAGTTCCTAGCAGTCCCACTCTAGGTTCCAAGCCTATATCAGCTCTACAATGCAAATACCCATGCATCAATAATTAAGCTCTAAAAGCCTTAACTAAGCTATTGCATACTCCTAAATAATGTAAGGAGACCATAGCTATACCTGCGTCCGTCGTCAGCCCGCTGATGGCGACTATCTTGCAACTAGGGGTACACCCCTGCTGCAGCTCCACAGCCTCGAGCACTGCTCCGCTACACGAGCACTGCTCCGACTATACTAAAATATGTTCCTTACTCTAACTCTAAAATAAGAGTACCCAAAGCCCTAAAATAGAGCCACGAGGGCGAAGGAGAGGAATTCGGTGCGCTTTGAAATGAAGCCCTCACACCTATATTTATAGACAACGATCGGAAGCTCCGTTCCTGATCGGAAGCTCCGAATGTGTAGATCGGAAGCTCTGTTCCTCCGATCGGAAGCTCCGATGCCACGTGTCAAACCCAACCACATGCAACCACACACCTGTCACCGACAGCCGATCGGAAGCTCCGATTGCTGATCGGAAGTTCCGATCTCCATGCTTCCGATATGGTTCCGATTTGGTTCCGATGTCACCAAGATCGGAAGCTCCGATCCTGGAATGGTGGTTCCGATCCCACTCGAGTCTTGGGGCCTTCTAAGCCATTTTTGAGTGTCCTGGATCCATTTATGAACACCGTTAACCCTTCTGGAATTTCCTTAATCATGTTTTACTTAATCTAAACATGATTACATGATTAATATACTCATTAATCGCTAATTCTGGATACGGGTTACTACATTCTCCCCCCTTAAAAGATTTCGTCCACGAAATCTAGGGTAAAACCTCGAGAACGTACAAAAAATCTTGGCTCGAGTGTCTGGTCGAAATATCCTCCGACACACTCAGACTCCAGTCGAATTCTCTGCAAGCTTCATTAATGTTGAACCACATTAACATTTTCCCAGCTGGAAATTTCTGCGCTACTGGTCGACAATCGAACTTCCTTAACGCTAGCGTATCGTAACACTGATACATCTTTCATTCGGATCACGATCTTCCTGACCACGAAGGATACAATACCCGCTTGATCAATATCATCGTCCCAAAGTAATTTTAGACTAACGAAGACCAAGTCATAACTTGACTGGCTTACGACAATCGTCGAATCACTAATCAAATTAACCATCTAATGGTTCCAAAAGTTCCCGGTGCTCAACACCTCTAGTTAGGAAAACACTAATCCCCAACATTGTGCTGACACATTCTAACATGAATCTCGCTTTAAGATAATCCAGTTGACTCAAGTCTATACTTCAACGTAACTGCTCACAATGTTCCCTAGACTGGTTACCCTCCCCACTCTCCCTGAAGCACAACCGGCTTCCCAAGGAATACTGGGAACTTAAACCATCATGTCTAGTACATTCTGCTGTCTATAGTATAATATCAACATTGTGCCCTGATGATAACTATCATCACTTGCAATTCATGACGCTACGTCATCTCCTAGCCATTGGCCTGCGAAGCCACGCATACATTGCAATAGAAGTTATTAAACCTCTGATGTTCCGCATCATTTCAACCATAGGTTATTCACCCATGAATCTCAATCGTTGGACATCCTTCTGATAGTTATACATACTAGCAATCACTGTACACACATCAAGACCAAGGCAAGCTCCCACCAATATGCTCGACTGGGACATTTCACAGTGCACAAAAATATGGAAGCGCTTCCTATTCTGTCTCGAAACTCGACAGTCATTGTACCTGGTATAACTCAACTCAGAGTCTCAGATAATACCATCAGCTCATACCAATCTCCCAAGGTTGAACATACTGATCCTGGAACTAAATCCCAACGGATTCTCAATAGTCAAATCGCTCCCTTGCTGAATGCATCATCCTTAGCACTGAAAAGACGAAGATTCCTGATGAACACGTCATCCCTGGAATATCGCAATTTGCTTTGTACCAAATTACTTGTCACCTAACACACGTCCGACTATTGTCCATTGCTAAAGCGCAATATCCTTGACAAATAGTCCGCACGGATGTGACTCACGGCTTGAAAAGAACAAACCTGATCCCTCCCGATCCTGCGAAATCTTCAATTCTCACAACAATCTTGTTGGCTACTAAGTTGAAATTCTACTATCCCTGTCATTTCAGAGACATCGTTCATCACACGCTAGAAGGCTAGTGACACATCCTGCTAGATCTCGAGGATCAGATCCTGGCTAATGTCACACAGATCAGACAACTGATGTTTCCTTCTTAACAAGAATGCACTATACTGGAAACTACCAACTCCCTTGCTTGTCTCCACTGTCAAGTTAGCACCTAACTTGATGATACAAGTCCACTTGCAATCGTTCCCGATTACAGCAATCCCAGAAGATTCATCTCTGACGATCATTGAGACCAAATAACTCAAATCTCCGATTTCTCTGAGATGGTATTCAGTACTCTTCCCATAAGCATTACTCGAACAATACTACTCCAAGTATTTCTTAATTGCTAAATCCTGATCAACCCTGATTGGCTCAACCAATCGAATTTGTCGATCTACTTAAGCTCGCACTTATCAGATCAGACCACCACTGATCATCCCAACCTACATGGCTCGGTCAATAACTATGACTCAGCTTCCACAAAGAACCATTTCCAAACGGTGTCAGATCACAATACATAAGTAGTTTACTTGGCACAAGTCCTGCGCCTTTTCAGCACTACTAACCGTTGCTTCGTATTCTGAACTTAATCATCCTAACTCTGGCAGAGTTACCCAATAACCACTAGTAGTCACTAGCACAGATCCCGTTCCACCTTAGTATTACTAATCGTTGTCTTGTTTACCCAAGGCAAACATCAACTAAGCCCATTCCATCCCATGGAAAATCATACGCTCAATCTCTGAAAATATCAGACAGTACTTTAGCACAACCACTGGACTCACTATCCTTACCTCGTTCATTCAGAATGAACACCACGGCTCGTCAATTCCAAGAAGAATTACTAAGGAATCTCCAAGATTCTTACAATCTTCGAACACTCTCCTGATTATATCCCTTGCTTAAGATTGTGCAATAATTTAAGACTAAGGTAGCTTACCATGTTAACCCACCTGGACAACCACCAAGGTTTCACGGGCATAGGCCATGCTTCCCTTACATCTCAAATAGTCATGTAAAATCCTTAACATCTGATATAATCTCTCGTAGATGAAGTCATTCATCATGGAGTTGTCCTCGTATTCGAGTCTAAGTCTTAAAACAACATTCCATCCAGTATCTCGGATAATTCCTATCACAAGGAAATTCTAACCACAACTTTTATGACAACCCATAGCCATCGCTGGTAGAATCCGTCCACCTACTAGGTCCACACGTCTAGCAGTAACCCAAAGGTTAAAACCTATCTGCTCAGAGTACATACTTGTCAAAAAAATCCCTCCATGACTGGTTCCCATAGCAGAATGCTAAAACTATATCTCTGGCACACCAGACGATATCGAACCATTTATATCAAACCTGATATCTAATCCAAGGTCATACCCTGTCGTGACTGTCACCAAATCCCTAGACTAAACAGCCTTCCCACCGCCAATCCTGAAGCACATGGATCCCAGATAACCTCTGAAGTACAAGGACTCCCAGAGTAACACTGGCATAGGGTCGCGCCCCATCACGTCTAGTCATGGTCATAATCCACAACTCTCGGCATATACTGAACCTAGCATCCTGATGAAAACCCATCATCACAAGTCTCAACCTAACGAAGGTCAGACAGCCTACTGTTCTAAGGAAACAACCTAGAACAAAGCCCAAATGTTCTAAAACGAACAATACCCTTATGCCCCTAGATGAGTCCACTCATCGCTGGCACTAACATAGTCCACTGACTAACCAGGTAAATCCTAGGAAAATGCCTAGACTAACCACAAGTCAAACCGTAACAGTCGGCCCACTCAAATCCCATGAGCTACAATAGTTGAACACTAATCAACTAAAACAATGACAATCATAGAAAAATCACTTGAAATCATCCACGAATTGCTGGATAAATAAAACATGTATCATTGCTTCCATTTATGTAAAATTTCTCAATTACAATCCCATGTAATATATACATAGTATTCAAAATACAATGAAATGTACAACCAAACTTGAAATGATACAACCATAGTATGATGATTCTTTACAACTGAAATACTGTTTACAACTACAACGATACAGTATTTAAATCATCGTACTAGTCTTCGTTTCTTGAGCATGAAGCTTCTAATCAACACACGTATCGATACAAGCATACTCCCGACCAAGTCTCTCTACATGTCCTCCTACGAAGAACTCTGGAGAAATGGCTCGTGATAGCTAACCAGCTATGCTCTGCGTCAGTGCATGTCAGTCGACCCCTTCTGCTCACGATCTACCATCAGCGTTCTTCTTGAATTCATATCATGCTTTTGAACATGAAGTTTCCCATGTGCCTACCGAAAGCATTGATACAAGCATACCGGCAAAATTATGTTTTGCATGAGGTTAAAGACCTCACGCTCGAAACCTGTCATGCTTTAGGCACTCGAGGCATTCTCTGGTGAAGGTCTATCTGACAATCTCTCCAACTATGACTGGAGAATCTTCAGAGTAGTGTCATCATGGTAATGACTGTACAGATGCAACCATCAAGTAAGTCCTCACCAATCCTATACCACTTCCTCTGGCATCCGGTACTCGATCCAAAGCTAGGATCCACATGAGTAGAAGTCTTGAAAACTCGGACATGATCCATCACTCCTGTCCGCACTTGCTGGAATCCCATAAGCCAATCTTTAGAAATCCTGCCGATGATGATAGTCTTCGGGCAACTTAATTGCCGCATCATCACCTCTTCCAAGGTCTCATCCATCCTATAAGGATAACCCAAAGTCTCATTACTATATCTCAAGTCTCTTGCATGCATATGCTCTGATACCAATAAATGTAGCGACCCTACCCGGATCCACTACCTAATCAAAGTTAAGAGCATAATTAAACATGCATTAAGTAAATCGCTACAAAAGACTTTAAATAAAAACAGACCAGCAGAATACAACCGGTTAAATAAATTCGATTATACAACCCAATCGAATAAATAAACCCTAAAGGCAAAACCTACAGCTAATCCTGCTGTCTTCACTGGTCACTGGCTACTCCAAGCTCCTGGTGCTCAATCCTGCACCTACACCTACCCCATCGAATGGGGTGTCCAGATACACAGAAAAGACTGAACGTGAGCTCTAAGCTCAATACGAAAGCACAGGGTAAAACATACAAATATGATGCAAGCAAATGATAGGGTATCCATATCTGGGATAACTGTATATAATTGCTCAGTAATGGCGCCTAGGATATGAGTGGTACAACCCGGGGAGCAAACCCTTTCGACACTGCTCATTCCTATAGGACGTGGACTATGTCCCTAGATTCTAACTACCCGAGACCCGTCAGTCACTGGGCACTAGACATCAACCATCCAGACAGGGCTGAGCGGCCCTACATGGCTCATCTCATAAGATGGACAGACACAATATGATATGCACATGCTGCATATGACACACAAATGCAACATATAAGCATGCAAAACCCGCTGGCAATTTCAGTCTGTACTTGCGTACCTTACTACAGGCAGTTCCTAGCAGTCTCACTCTAGGTTCCAAGCCTATATCAGCTCTACAATGCAAATACCCATGCATCAATAATTAAGCTCTAAAAGCCTTAACTAAGCTATTGCATACTCCTAAATAATTTAAGGAGAGCATAGCTATACCTGCGTCCGTCGTCAACCCGCTGATGGAGACTATCTCGCAACTAGGGGTACACCCCTGCTGCAGCTCCACAGCCTCGAGCACTGCTCCGCTATAAGAGCACTGCTCCGCTACTATGTCAGACACTGTCCGACTATACTAAAATATGTTCCTTACTCCAACTCTAAAATAAGAGTACCCAAAGCCCTAAAATAGAGCCACGAGGGCGAAGGAGAGGAATTCGGTGCGCTTTGAAATGAAGCCCTCGCACCTATATTTTTAGACAACGATCGGAAGCTCCGTTCCTGATCGGAAGCTCCAAACGTGTAGATCGGAAGCTCCGTTCCTCCGATCGGAAGCTCCGATGCCACGTGTCAAACCCAACCACATGCAACCACACACCTGTCACCGACAGCCGATCGGAAGCTCCGATTGCTGATCGGAAGTTCCGATCTCCATGCTTCCGATATGGTTCCGATTTGGTTCCGATGTCACCAAGATCGGAAGCTCCGATCCTAGAACGGTGGTTCCGATCCCACTCGAGTCTTGGGGCCTTCTAAGCCATTTTCGAGTGTCCTGGATCCATTTATGAACTCCGTTAACCCTTCTGGAATTTCCTTAATCATGTTTTACTTAATATAAACATGATTACACGATTAATATACTCATTAATCGCTAATTCTGGATACGGGTTACTACACTATTATTGACTGCAAACAGAAAACTATCTCATTGAAAGATCAGAACGGGAAACCGTTTGTGTTCCGCACAACCTCTAAGAAGAGCGCACCAGGTATGATTTCTGCAGGAACAGCCTGGCAATTATTGAGTAATGGGTGTACAGGCTTTCTTGCGAGTCTAATTGGTGATCTGGAGGTACAATGACCGAAACTTGTGGAGGTGGAAGTAGTGAAGGACTTTCCAGAAGTTTTTCCCGATGATGTTGCGGGATTGCCTCCAGTCAGGGAAGTCGAATTTGGGATAGAATTGTTGCCTGAAACTAAGCCAGCTTCTAAGGCACCGTACAGATTGGCACCGACCGAGATGAAAGAATTGAAGAATCAGTTGCAGGAATTACTGGATAAGGGGTTCATCAGACCGAGTGTATCGCCTTGGGGTGCACCGGTGTTGTTCGTCAAGAAGAAAGATGGGACAATGAGATTGTGCATTGACTACAGAGAACTGAATTGTGTTACAGTGAAGAACAGATATATTTTGCCCAGAATAGACGACTTGTTCGACCAATTGCAAGGGGCAGAGGTGTTCTCAAAAATTGATCTGCGATCAGGTTACCATCAGCTGAAGGTAAAGGATGCAGATGTGCAGAAGACAGCATTCAGGACTTGCTATGGCCACTATGAGTTCTTGGTAATACCGTTTGGGTTGACCAACGCACCAGATGTGTTCATGGATTTGATGAATAGGGTGTTTCAACCTTTCTTGGATCAGTTTGTCATAGTCTTCATAGATGACATATTGATATATTCTCGCAGTAGGGAGGAGCATCGTCAGCACTTGGCTACGGTGTTGCAAATTTTGAATGAAAAGAAATTGTATGCTAAGTGCATTAAGTGTGAATTCTGGCTGGAGAAGATTTCATTTTTGGGTCATATAGTTTCAGCTAAGGGGATTGAGGTGGATCCGTCGAAGGTGGAAGTGGTTCGTAATTGGGCTGTCCCAAAGAATGCTACAGAAATACAAAGTTTCTTGGGTTTAGCAGGCTACTACAGGAGATTTATTCAATACTTCTCCAAGATAGCCCTACCACTGACTTCCTTAACTCGAAAAGGTGTGAAGTTTGTGTGGTCAGAACAATGTGAGAAGAGCTTTACAGAATTGAAGGAATGACTGATTTCAGTGCCAGTGCTAGCAATTCTCGAAGGCACGGGTCGCTTTGTGGTTTATACCGATGCTTCTAAGAGTGGATTAGGAGCTGTGTTGATGCAGGATGATAAAGTAATAGCGTATGCATCTCGACAGCTGAAGTTCCATGAGTGGAATTACCCGACTCATGATCTTGAGTTGGCGGCAGTTGTTTTTGCTTTGAAGCTATGGAGACACTACTTGTACGGCAAAAGGTGTCAGATTTTCAATGATCACAAAAGCCTAAAATATTTCTTCACTCAGAAGGAGTTGAATATGAGGCAGAGGCGATGGCTGGAATTAGTGAAGGACTACGACTGTGACATTAGCTACCATCATGGTAAGGCTAATGTTGTAGCAGATGCCTTGAGTCGCAAGTCTGCAACATTGAAGCAATTAACAGTGCACCAGGAGTTGATTGCTGAATTTGTACGTATGAGTTTGAAGTTTTTTGAACCAATGGAGGTATGCACTCTAGCAGCCTTAACAGTAGTACCTAGTTTGCTTGAGAGAATCAGAGTAGGCCAAGCTTCTGATAAACAGTTGATGTTGTGGAGGAACAGAGATGAAGCCAAGGGGGGTACTTTGTACACTGTCAAAGATGGAACTGTTCATATCGAGGTAGAATGTGGTGCCAGTAGTAGACTCATTGAGAGTGGAAGTGATGACTGAAGCCCATACTATTCCATAGTTCATTCATCCAGAAAGTACGAAAATGTATAAGGATCTGCAATCTTTATATTGTTGGCCAGGTATGAAGAAGGATATCGTAGAATTTGTGAGTGAATGTTTGACTTGTCAACAGGTAAAAATTGAGCATCAAAGGCCAGCGGGACTCCTAAAACCCTTGTCAATACCCACATGGAAGTGGGAAGATGTCACTATGGATTTCGTAGTAGGGTTGCTAGTCTCACCGCGAAGGATGAACTCGATTTGGGTGATAGTTGACAGGTTAACTAAGTCAGCTCATTTTATTCTAGTCAGGAATAACTTCTCGATGAATCAGTATGCAGAGCTGTACATTCGAGAAATTGTCAGATTGCATGGAGTTCCAGCGATGATAGTATCTGATAGGGATCCTAAGTTCACTTCGAACTTTTGGGGAAGTTTACATAGAGGATTGGGAACAAAGATAGCTTTCAGTACATCTTTCCACCCTCAAACAGATGGTCAGTCAGAACGAGTGATCCAAATACTTGAAGACATGTTGAGAGCTTGTATGATCGACTTTGGAGGGAATTGGGAATCGAAATTACCTTTAGTGGAGTTTACTTACAACAATAGTTATCAAGCAACTATTGGCATGACTCCTTATGAGGCATTGTATGGGAGAAGGTGTAGAACTCCCTTGCACTGGGATGAAGTTGGAGAGAGAGCTGTTTTGGGACCAGATATAGTGACTCAAACGGTGGATGTAATAGCTAAGATCAGAGACAGAATGTTGACAGCTCAATGTCGACAGAAAAGTTACGCCGACCAGCGACGTAGAGATTTGGAGTTTGTAATAGGTGACCATGTATTTCTAAAGGTGTCACCTTGGAAAGGTGTTATGAGATTTGGAAAGAAAGGTAAATTGAGTCCAAGATATATAGGACCTTTCGTGTAGTGACCCTTACCCGGATCACCTACTAAACAGAACTTATGCATGCAATTAACTTAATAAAACAGATATTAGAATAAAACTGCGGAAACCAATAACATTATACAATCCCAAGAAAAGGAATCTGTAATTATCCAATAATATACAACCAAATCGAATAGCTGTATAAACCCAAACAACAGTAATAAATCCTAGACGAAGCTCCAGCTGGCCAACCACTGACTAGCCCCTCCTGGATCCACCCTCCTCGTCCAATCGCAAACCTGCCCCATGGAATAGGGTGTCCAGAAAATACAGAGTACGAGACGTGAGCATAAAACGCTCAGTGCGAGAGTATGAGTATACATGCATGCAAAGTGTACTCCCTATAGACTCGAGGTCAAGGATCAGATAACAGAGACAGACCGGGCCCTGGTATGTAGCACGCTGTGCCGTCGCTTCAGGAGGTGGCTCCCATACCGAGATAACTGTGGATACGCCGGACCCAAATCGATGGAAGTCCATCCACTAACAGGATAGGGTACAACCCTACTACAGACATCTCGAAGGAGATACAGCAAGATGCAAATGAATGCAGCATAATATCATGGCATATAAATCATGCAGTCATATAATACATGCATACTCAGTCAGGATATCTCGAACAGTACTTTCGTACCTCAATACAGTGCAAGCTCTACCAACTCTAGGTCCACGCCTATAGTCTGCTCTACACTGCCAAATGATACTACTATCATTAAAGTGCTCTAAAAGCCTTAACTAAGCTATTTCATACTCCTAAATATTTATAGGGAGCAAAAGCTATACCTTCGTCCGTCGTTAGCCCTTTGATGTCGATGCCTCCAGAACTTGGGCACAACTCCGCTACGACTACCGAACGCCTCTCCGACCTCCGGACCAAGCCTAAGAAGACTAGAACAGCTCCAAAAGGACTAGAAAGGAAAGGAGAACTCGGAATTGGCAAAGAGAAATGAAGCCTCGGCCTTCTATTTATAGACAACGATCGGAACTTCCGATCCTTGATCGGAACGTCCGAACCTCGATCGGAACGTCCGATCCTGCCATCGGAGCTTCCGAAGATCCTGATCTGCCACGTGTCAAAATATCACTTGATGACTCCGGATAGGGGTGATCGGAACGTCCGATCCTGATCAGAGCTTCCGATCCAGCCACACGTCATGGATGACATAATATCATCGGTGCCTCCGATCCTCATCGGAGCTTCCGATCCCGATCGGAGCTTCCGATCGTCCCTTCGGAGCTTCCGATCCGTCCAATCCCCAATTTATTTAATTAGCATTAATCCTTTAATTACTCAATTAGGGTACGGGCTACTACATTTTGAGATCCTAGAAAAAGTTGGGGCTCGAGTGTACCGAGTGGCACTACCGCCAAACTTGGAGGGTGTCCACAATGTCTTCCATATCTCTATGCTAAGGAAGTATGTGGCAAATCCTTCTCATGTTATCCGCCATGAGCCAGTGAAATGGACGCCAGACTTGTCCTACGAGGAGATGCCTGTTCAAATCTTGGACAGACAAGTACGTAGGTTGAGAAACAGAGAGATTCCAATGGTGAAAGTATTATGGAGCAACCAGTTGGTTGAAGAAGCTACTTGGGAAACAGAACAAGATATGCGAGCTTGCTATCCTGAACTGTTTGGTAAGTTGAATTTCGAGGACGAAATTCTTTTAAGGAGGGTAGAGTTGTAAGGTCCAAAAAGTCCACTAGCTTAATCACGATTAATTGATTTAATTATATGATTTAATGCATGTTATTTAGAATATTTAATTGTTATGTGGAATTATGTGACTGCTATATTATTTTTTTTTAAATTTTTCAAATTGGTATTAATTTTGGGTCGTAGGTACGAGTCTAGCCTTGAATCGAGTTAAGAAAAATATGTTAAATTAAGTTTAAAGAGATGCAGTGTATTTTATTGAGTGGGGGAGTAAAATTTTAAAGGATTTTTAAATGTAACTAATGGGCCGTGTTGGAGCCCATTAGTCACAAAAGAAAAGCATTTAGAAATTTTATTCTGAACACTCATTTGAACGCTCACTTTTCTTCCTCAAAATCCCTCTCAAATGCTGCATCAAGGCTAGGGTTCTTCAGAGGCTCGAGGCTAGATCATCCTACCGCTCAGGTTATTTCCAATCGAATCAATCCAGACAAGTTTTTACTGTTTTTAAACCCATTCAAGAATATAGTTATTTTCAAGGTAAAACCCTAGGTTTTTGATTGATGATCCATGATTGTTTTATTGAAAAATTCTATGAGTATGTTGCTTGATTGTGATACGTGAAGCATTCTTGAGGTGTTCAGTTCATGTTTATCGAATTTTGAAAGATTTGAAGGCAATAAATCAGATTTTTGGGTAAAATTAGTTTTGAAGGTGTTGATTCTAATTCTTTGAAATGTTTGATGCATTGGTATAATTTATTTTTGAGTTTATGATGTTGTAGAATGATATTTTGATGGAAAAATCGTCCCAAAGAATTGTGGGTTTTGAGAAAATGCAGAAAAGATCAGTTTTCGGAAAAGGGAGACGCGACGAGGCGCCCGCGCTGCCTGGCAGTGCGCCTGCGCCTGCGTCGCGTTCGTCAGCAAGCAGGAGGCGCGCCCGCTCTGCTAGGAAGTGCACCCTCTCCTGCGTCGCGTAAGTGTGCGAGCAGGAGGCGCACCCACTCTTTTATGCAGCGCGCCCGTGCCTACTTTGCGAGCGGACGGCGCGCCCGCGCTGGTTGAGCGCGCGGCCGCGCCGCAGGTTCAAAATTCCCACCCCATTTTATGAGTTTTTGAGTCCTAAAAATCATGATTTTTATACTTTAATGTATTTTAATTATTTTTAAGAATGTTCATGAAGAATTTTAATGTTTTCAAGGTCAGAAACGGATGGAATGCCTTGCGTGGATCAGTCAGGTTATGTATTGCATGAATATGTGATTTTCTCATGAAAGTTAACTTCTCATGAAATGTTTTGACGGATTTTAAGCATGTAGCATCACGGGAAACTTTATGAACATGTACGAGATTTATGAAATGATATGATAAGATGAATGATATGATGCATGGAAAATATTTTGATGAGTTATGCGTCTTGTGGTGAATATATGGGGTATGCACTTCGGGATGAGCTCCAGAGCGGCTATCCAAACATGGCTCACGGGTTGGTTATACGGGATAAGCACTTCGGGTTGAGCTCCGAAGCGGCTATCCAAAGAATGAAAGTTTACGGGCATAATTCCATATGCTTGTTGATCAACAGAAAACTATGAATGGCTCGTTATGAAGGTTACCACACTACTCATACTTCATCACCGCAAATATTTTATGTTAGGACTACATAAAAGTTATTTCTGTAAAGTTTAAGTTAAAGTTTTCTCTTTTAAAGTTAGAAAATCCTTTTCTGCATGCTCTTGTTGAGTCTTTCAACTCACTATACTTGAATGGTGCAGGTAATGATGATGTGGATGCTTTTATTGATGATTATGTGGGCGGACATAAAGAAGAGGCAGGGGTCGGTCCAACGGGCAATGCATGAGTATGAATGCTTTAGATTGGAGGATGTTTTAGATATTGTTATTGGTTGAGAGGCAAACAAGTTTTAGATTTTTAAGTTGATGGCCATGCTTGGCAAATAATTTTAGATGTTTTCTTTTATTGGTGCACATTTTATACGCTCTTTTAATAAAGAATATGATGCTTCCGCAAAGTTTTTATTTCTTTAAAAAATTTATGTAAGTATGTTTGAGTAACGTTTCGGTTGAGAAATTGGGACGTTACAGCGCCAGTCCAGGGCGCACCCGCGCCCTGTCAGAACAAAGGTTCTGCCAGGTTGGACGCGGGGGCGCTGGCATAGGGCTCACCCGCACCCATATATGTAAAAAAAAAAATTTCTTATTTCCTTATTGGTTTGTAATTAATATCAATTGCCCATTAAGAAGAAAGATTATCACCCGAGGTCCCCACAATAGGTGGCATCAGAGCTTAAGTTTCTCGGACTGAGAATAGATGAGCGGGGTAGATCGAGTCTTTCTGATTGCTGTATTTATTAATTTCATACTTGTATGGTATATGACTTATTACCTTCCGATGTTTATGATCACATGATTCTGTGATTAAATTAGAAGAATATGTAGTACAGTCTTTCGAATTACATGCTATTTGATTATCTTAAGTTGAGTAACAACATGTATTGAATGAGTATGAATTAGAACTCGATCTCTTGAAGATGCATGAAAATTCTAATCAGAGGAGGGCCAGAAACAGAAATGTGTTATGATATGATAATGAACTGTACACTCCATGGGAAGCGAGCATAAGGTATGCAAGCTTCAGAGATCAATCTATGGTCTAAAACAAGCATCAAGAATTTGGAACCAGAAATTTGATGAAACAATAAAGGATTTTGGTTTCATCAAGAACCCGGAGGAACCTTGCGTGTACAAGAAAGTAGTTAAGGATGCGGTGACATTCTTAGTACTTTATGTTGATGACATCCTACTCATTGGGAATGACGTAGGGATGTTGCAGTCAACAAAGATATGGTTATCAGGTAGATTCTCGATGAAGGATTTGGGTGAGGCATCCTATATTCTAGGGATACAGATCTATAGAGATAGATCTAAGAGAATGATAGGACTCACTCAATCAACCTACATCGACACCATATTGAAACGGTTTTCAATGGATGGGTCCAAGAGAGGACATCTACCCATGTGTCATGGAGTTTCTCTATCCAAGTCAATGTGTCCCAAGACTGATGAAGAGATAGAGAAAATGACACATGTACCATATGCGTCAGCCATAGGTAGTATCATGTATGGGATGATATCTACCAGACCGGATGTAGCATTTTCTCTGAGTGTCACGAGCAGATATCAAGCTAATCCCGGTCAAATGCATTGGAAAGCCGTGAAGGACATTCTTAAGTACTTACGAAGGACTAAAAATATGTTCATGGTATATGGAGGAAGAGAACTAAAATTGGAAGGCTATACCGACTCTAGCTTCCAAAGTGACGTGGATGACTCGAATTCAACCTCTGGATTTGTGTTCATGCTCAATGGCGGTGCTGTCTCTTGGAAGAGTTCCAAGCAGGACACCACAACGGATTCCACCACTGAGGCAGAATACATTGCAGCATCAGCTGCTGCTAAAGAGGCCGTTTGGATGAGGAATTTCGTCCAAGAGTTGGGCGTCATTCCTGAAGTTGTGGTCCAGTCCCGGTGTACTGTGACAACACGGGTGCCGTTGCTCAGGCAAAGGAACCAAGGTCTCATCAAAGATCCGAACACATACTGAGGAAATACCACATCATCCGGGAGATCGTGGATAGAGAAGACATTATAGTCAAGAGAGTGGCCTCTGCAGACAATATCGCTGATCCGCTTACGAAGCCCTTGCCAGGACCATTGTTTGACAAACATCGCGAAGCAATGAGATTACGTAGTATGACTAGTTGGCTTTAGGGCAAGTGGGAGATTGAAAGAGTGGGTGCCCGGATAGCCAACTTGTGGCTAAGGGCTTTTATGACTCTTTGTGTAAACAATCTTTGTTTAATATAATTTACATTTTATTAATGGAAATGACTTTATCTTTCTTCATATTGTTATATTTTGATATACTTTTGTTGTTTTGATAAAGTCCTTGAATATACTATAGTGTATGTAAGATGTGGTAGTACATGGGAATGACTATCATGAAACACATCTTATAGTAACTGTATATTCTAAACAGTTCCTAGTCGATTGAGCCGTCCGATAATAAGGATAAGGATCGCTCGAGTTTGAGACTAGCATTTGCGATGCCGAGTACCACGTTTCATTGGTAGGGAACATAGAGATGTTCGAAGCATGCAAATGGATATTCATATGATGAATATTCGAACTACCCTATTCGGACATTCAAAGTGGTTATCACTTATCGAGTGGATAAAGTCCGTGGTTTTGGTTGTACACCATTAGTCCTTACTACTTGAAACATCATTGAGACTCTATATGCTAGTACTGTACTTTGACTCGTTTACCGACTCTATTAGGGTCATCAGGTGTCGGGATTGGGTACAGTTACGACACATATAGGAGTCGATGCTTTGTTGTCAAGGATTCACCACATACTTGCTAGTGTGAATATCCTATGCAATCTGAGGAGATATTAGTGTGACGAATCTCTGGCCAGAGTACATGATGTGTTTTAAGAAATGGTTTCTTAGTAGCACATGCGATGTCACTATTTGATCTTCAAGATGCATTGCATAGTTATCGAATCTCGAACGACTCTCGATTTACCAATGGTTGTTGATTTGATCGGGATATATGGATGAAGGGGCCGTACCGTACGCTAACCAAAATCTATTGGTTCTTGCAGGCACTATCAGTGATACATAGGGAATCATGGGGCGATGTTGCTAGGAGCTCTTACCATGATTCGATGGGCAAGTCGGAAATTGTTGTTCCGAGTCACAAGGAGTTGTGAGCCCACGGCTAGCTATATCCCTGAACCATTGAGGGTCACACAGAGTAATGGATTTTTAATCCCCGTTGAGATAGTTAAATTTAAAGAGTTAAATTTAATGAACAAAGAAGTTGGACTTCTTATTTAAGAGTAGAGGAGTAAGATTTCCTAAAATGACATAGGGATGGGCATTTTTGGAAATCACTGAATTCGGATTCAGAAAAATTTATCTTGACTTTAAAAGGTGCAGAAATGGTTTCTGTGCACATTGGTGAAATCGGTTTATCAATCGGAGTCTTGATGAATTTTATATTAATTTCTGAACATGCGGGCTTTGCTTGTCGGGCTTGAACTTATGACTAATGGGCCCTAAGCTGTTAGCGGCCTACATTATAAATAAGTTATTGCAGTACAGAAATTAGACACAACAGGTCACAATTTTCGAAAACCTAGTTATTTTCTCTCAAAAGTGGCCGCCCCCTTCCCTCTCTACTCGGGAAAATCCAGCCTGTGAATTTTGAATTACAGTCTGGTTTAACGGATCAAATTCGTTAATTCTCTTCGTAGAAACTTCTGATAGATTTTCTAGTACAATCTATCAGAGGGATTAAATCTCTGTTCGTGGACCTGATTGAAGAACAGTTCGTCCATCAGTTCCAGGGATATACAACAAGAGCAGAGCAATCTGTTGGTGTCCATAATATTGATTCGAGATTGGAGGTAAAAATTTATAATTGTTATTTAATTTTTACACACACAATTTAATCGTAAAAGTTTTGATACCCATTATGGAATCGTTCCATATAAATTTTTTAAACTTCCGCTGCACCGGGTATCAATTCTGATTGATCTGATCGCCGTTATCCAACAGTCCATTAGCTGGGGGAGGTGGTTCTGGTTCTGGTTCTGGTTCAAGATTGGGTTCTGAAGCTATCGTTCAGTAGAGGTCGCAGGGACAGTCTGTTGGGAGTTCTCATTTGAAGCCGCGGACATCTGGCCAGGTGTTTTCCCTGAGGCATGATCAGGTAATGGAGAAGAATGAGAAGGTCATCGCAGGTTCATTTTTGTTATATCATATACCTGCTCTTGTACTCATTGACACTGGTGCGTATCATTCCTTCATTTCTGCACGTTTTGTTAAGAGGCATAAGTTACCATGCATTGCACTAGACGTGGTAGTTTCTGTTTCTACTCCGACGGGTCAATCTTCTTTGGCTAAGCGTCTAGTGATGGGTTGCCCTTTAGAGTTCGAAGGGAACATTCTGATAGCGAATCTGATGGTTCTTACGATGAATGACTTCGATTGTATTCTGGGGATAGACATGTTGACTACCAATCGA
This sequence comes from Henckelia pumila, assembly GCF_033568475.1. Taxonomy (NCBI): domain Eukaryota; kingdom Viridiplantae; phylum Streptophyta; class Magnoliopsida; order Lamiales; family Gesneriaceae; genus Henckelia; species Henckelia pumila. The sequence goes on from NC_133120.1 coordinate 147,488,125, forward strand.
GCTTCAGTGGACTGTTATCAGAGATTAGTATGCTTTCATCCGGATGGGAGTGATAGCTGGTTTTTCTATGTTGAGGGAGCGCGTCCCCCGATGCCGTTGGTATCAGCTTTGAGAGCCAGTCGAGCTCTAGAGTCTGGCGGGGAAGGTTACCTCATCTATGCAGTTGATTTGTCTGCTGAGAGCATTGGGATAGAGAGTATTCGAGTTGTGAATTAATTCACAGATGTATTTCCTAATGAGATTCCGGGTTTTCCTCCTGCTAGGGAAGTCGAGTTTGGCATAGAGTTGATGCCGGGTACTTCGCCTATTTCTCGAGCACCGTATCATCTGGCTCCATCAGAGATGCGAGAGTTGAAGAATCAGTTACAGGATCTTTTGGACAAGGGGTACATTCGTCCTAGTGTATCTCCTTGGGGAGCTCATGTTCTCTTTGTGAAGAAGAAGGATGGGTCTATGCGGTTGTGCATTGACTATCGGCAGTTGAACCGAGTTACTGTGAAGAACAAGTATCCTTTGCCTCGTATTGATGACTTGTTTGATCAGCTGCAGGGTACTTTGGTTTACTCCAAGATTGACTTGAGATCTGGGTATCATCAGATGAGAGTCTGAGACCAGGACATAGCCAAGACTGCATTCCGTACTCGCTATGGGCATTACGAGTTTCTAGTGATGCCTTTAAGTTTGACTAATGCGCCGGCTATATTTATGGATCTGAAGAATCGCGTTTTCAGGGAGTTTCTGGATAAGTTTGTTGTGGTTTTCATTGAAGACATTCTGGTGTATTTGCGTGATGCAGACCTGCATGTTTCTCACTCGCGGTTGGTACTGCAGACACTTCGGAATGAGCAGTTGTACGCCAAATTGAATAAATGTGAATTCTGGATGGATCGAGTGGTATTTCTTGGCCACATCATCTCCAGGGAGGGGATTTCTGTTGATTCGAGCAAGATTGAGGCTGTGCTTAATTGGTTGCGTCCGACGACGGTTGCTAAGATCCGTAGTTTTCTGGTCTAGCAGGATATTATCGTCACTTTATTCTAAACTTCTCACAGCTAGCTCGACCATTGACGCAGCTTATCCGCAAGGGTGTTGATTTCGAGTGGTCCTCGGAGTGCAAAGAGAACTTTTGTGAGATTCGACGGCGGTTGACTTCGGCGCCAGTTTTGGCATTACCGTCAGGATCTGGAGGGTATGTGGTGTACACAGATGCTTCTCTTCAGGGGTTAGGTTGTGTTCTGACTCAGAATGGGCATGTGATCGCATACGCTTTTAGACAGTTGAAGTTGCATGAAGACAATTATCCAGTTCATGATTTGGAGTTGGAAGCTATTGTGTTCACTTTGAAGATCTGGCGTCATTATCTGTATGGCGAGAAATTTTAGATCTTTGCCGACCACAAGAATCTCAAGTATTTGTTTACTCAGGCGGAGTTGAACATGAGGCAGAGACGTTGGATGGACTTGCTTAAGGACTATGATTGCGAGATTAAGTACTATCCGGGAGCTGCTAATCTAACCGCTGATGCCTTGTGTCGCAAGATGCGACAATCCACACTTCAGACTTGTTCGATGTCTAGTGCGATCGAGGAGTGTTGTTCTTCGGGGTTTAACTTCAAGCACAAGAAAGTTATTCAGAGTATCCAGATGTTTGCGATATTATCCGAGCCATCTTTGTATTCGCGGATTCGGGATGCTCAGATGTCTGATTTGAAGACCCAGCATTTGGCTCGCCTATCCAACGAGGGTAGCACGTCTGGATTTCATTATCAGCCAGATGGATTTCTGTGTTTGTCTGGTAGGCTTGTAATTCCGGAGTATGAAGAGTTGCGAGAGGAGATTTTGTCTCAGGCACATCGCACTAAGTTGAGTTTTCATCCAGGTAGCAACAAGATGTACAAGGATCTACGTACTCAGTTTTGGTGGAAAGGAATGAAACGCAGCGTGTATCAGTATGTTTCAAAATGCTTGGTTTGTCAGCAGGTCAAGGCAGAGAACCGACGACCTGGAGGTTTGCTTCATAGTTTGCCTATTCCTGAGTGGAAATGGGAGCTTATCACGATGGATTTTGTGACCCATTTTCCGGTATCTTCGAGGAATTGTGATGCTATCTGGGTTGTGGTGGACCGAGTCACCAAGTCAGCGCATTTCATTACCTATAGCCGAGAGTACTCTGTAGATCGTATGGCTCGTTTGTACATTCAGGAGATCGTTCGACTTCATGGAGTGCCTGTGAGCATTGTCAGCGATCGGGACCCCAGGTTTACTTATAGGTTATGGGGGAGTGTTCAGCGTGCGATGGGCACTACTCTCAGTTTCAGTACTGCCTATCATCCGGAGACAGATGGACAGTCAGAGCGTACTATCCGTACTTTGGAGGATATGCTTCGAGCTTGCACTATGGATTTTGGTTCAGCCTAGCAGGATCATTTGCCATTGATTGAGTTCGCGTACAACAACAGCTATCATAGTAGCATTGGGATGGCACCTTTTGAGGCGTTGTACGGGCGACGTTGTCGTACTCCACTATTCTGGGAAGAAGTGGGGGAGAGACAGGCTGAGGGGCCGGAGTTAGTCCAGCAGGCAGCAGATATTGTTGATCAGATCAAGAAATGGATTAAGACTACACAGGATCGTCAGGCCAGCTATGCTAATACTAAGCGTAGATCTTTTCAGTTTGATATTGGGGAGAAAGTGTTTCTGAGGGTTTCTCTTTTTCGCAGGATTCTCATATTTGGCCTCAAGGGCAAGTTGTCTTCCAGATTTATCGGTCCGTTTGAGATCTTAGAGAGCATTGACAATCTGGCTTATCGTCTAGCCTTTCCACCGTATCTGTCCAGTATTCATGAAGTTTTCCACGTATCTATGTTGCGACGGTATGTGGCGGATCAGTCTCATATTCTACAGTCGTCTGAAGTTCAGGTGGATACAGATTTGACTTATGTAGAAAGACCTATTCGTATCCTGGATCGTAAGGATAAGTCTTGTGTAATAAAGTTATTCCTTTGGTTTTAGTTCAGAAGTAGCGCCGAGCCACTGAGCATGTACTAGCCCGTAACCAAAATCAATAATTAAGGAATTAATCATAATTACTTGGATAGAGTTCGGAAGCTCCGAAGGTGAGTTCGGAAGTTCCGAACAGGATCGGAAGCTCCGATGGTATTACGTCAGACATGACGTATGGCAAGATCGGAAGCTCTGATCAGGATCGGAAGCTCCGATCACCCCTATCCGAAGTCAACAAGTGATATTTTGACACGTGGCAGATAAGGATCTTCGGAAGCTCCGATGGCAGGTTCGGACGTTCCGATCGAGGATCGGAAGTTTCGATCGTTGTCTATAAATAGAAGGCCGAGAATTCATTTTCAATTGCCAATTCCGGATTTCCTCTCTACTCTAGTCGTATTCGAGTTGCTCTAGCCTTCCTAGGCTTGACCCGGGAGTCGTCGAGGCGTTCGATAGTCGTAGCGGAGTTGTGCCCATGTTCTGGAGGCATCAACATCAAAGGGCTAACGACGGACGAAGGTATAGCTTTTGCTTCCTATAAATATTTAGGAGTATGCAATAGCTTAGTTAAGGCTTTTAGAGCACTTTAATGATAGTAGTATCATTTGGCAGTGTAGATCAGACTATAGGCGTGGACCTAGAGTTGGTAGAGCTTGCACTGTTTTGAGGTACGGAAGTACTGTTCGAGATATCCTGACTGAGTATGCATGTATTATGTGACTGCATGGTTTATATGTCATTGATTTATGCTGCATTCATTTGCATACTGAGCTATCTACTTCGAGATGTCTGTTAGTAGGGTTTTTCCCTATCCTGTTAGTGGTTGGACTTCCATCGATTTGGGTCCGGCATATCCACTTGTATTATGGTATGGGAGCCACCTCCTGAAGCGACGGCACAGCGTGCTACATACCAGGGCCCGGTCTGTCTCTGTTATCTGATCCTTGACCTCGAGTTTATAGGAAGTTCACTTTGTATGCATGTATACTCATACTCTCGTACTGAGCGTTTTATGCTCATGTCTCGTACTCTGTGTTTCTGGACACCCTATTCCATGGGGCAGGTTTGCGATTGGACGAGGCTAGGGGATCCAAGATAGGCTAGGCAGTGGTTGGCCAGCTGGAGCTTCGTCTAGGTTTTATTTCTATTGTTTTGGGTTGATACAGCTATTCAATTTGGTTGTATAATATTTGGATAAATTACAGATTCCTTTACTTGGGATTGTATAATGTTTATGTTTTCCACAGATTATTCTGATATCTGTTTTATTAAGTTAATTGCATGCCTAAGTTCTGTTTAGTAGTTGATCCGGGTAAGGGTCACTACATTTATGGTATCAGAGCATGCAAAAGTTTTCTTGGGATTTAGTCTCATCATGAGGTATTTTTGTAGATGGCAGATCATGATGACCAGAGTTCTCATTGCAGTATTGGTGGGCATTGGGGTGATGCCGACCGAGAGCATCGTCGAGAACGGCGTCATCGTCATCATGACGACGAGCATTTCACTGTGCATCGATTCTTATCTATGGGTCTTAAGCCCTTAGTTGGAGGTGAGTCTCCAGAGGATGCGGAGAACTGGTTAGACCGCATGGAGATGACTTTTCAGACTTTCCAATGCACCGAGGAGCAGAAGATGGAGACCCTGGGTTATCTTCTGGATGGACGTGCGCGCAGATGGTGGAGGTTTACTTCTGCACCTTTTGTTGCGGCGAGAGGAGTGACCACCTGGGCCGAGTTCCGCACAACTTTTCAGAAGCTGTATTTTCCTCCTGCACTCCTTCAGTCGAAGGCAGGCGAGCTTCTGAGTCTGTGACAGGGAGCCATGTCTATCGATGAGTATCAAAAGAAGTTCTTTGATCTACTATCCTATTGCCCCGAGATTGCGGATAGCTCTGGGATGAAGTATAATCTGTTCCTTCAGGTCCTTAACCCTGAGATCCATGACCGTGTGGCAGTTGGCGACGACATGTCCTACGAGGGTTTGGTGAGCCGTTGTCACCAGGCGGAGGACAGCATTCGGCGGAACAGGTATTTCCCTTAGTCGAGGCCTGCTAGTTCTTTGGGTCCCTGTGCCCAATCTTTCAAGAAGTTTGGATCTACTTCTTCCTCTGGTTTTGGAGGTGTTGTCCATTTCGGTAAGAAGGACAAGTGTGATCACTGTGGGAAGAACCATCCATATGACAAGTTCCGTAGAGCTTCTGGAGCTTGTTTCCATTGTGGAGAGACTGGGCATATCCAGAGGGATTGTCCACTATTTGGGGAAGGCGGTTCTGGTTTTGGTTCAGGATCTGGTTCTCAGGCCACCGTTCAGCAGAGGTCGCAGGGACAGCCTGCTGGGAGTTCTCATTTGAGGCCACGAGCTTCTGGCCAGGTGTTTGCCCTGAGACATGATCAGGCAGTGGAGGAGAATGAGAAAGTCATCGCAGGTACATTTCTGCTTTATGGTATACCTGCTCTTGTACTTATTGACACTGGTGCATCTCATTCCTTCATTTCTGCACGTTTTGTTAAGAGGCATAAGTTACCATGTATTGCACTAGACGTAGTGATGTCTGTTTCTACTCCGACGGGCCAATCTGCTTTGGCTAAGCGTCTAGTGATGGGTTGCCCTTTAGAGTTTGAAGGGAACATTCTGTTAGCGAATCTCATGGTCCTAGCGATGGACGACTTTGATTGCATTCTGGGAATAGATATGTTGACTACCTATCGAGCTTCAGTGGACTGCTATCAGAGATTAGTACGCTTTCATCTGGAGGGGAGTGAGAGCTGGTTTTTCTATGGTGAGGGAGCACGACCCCCGATGCCTTTGTTATCAACTTTGAGAGCATGTCGAGCTCTAGAGTCTGGCGGGGAAGGCTACCTTATCTATGCAGTTGATTTGTCCGCTGAGAGTATTGGGATAGAGAACATTCCTGTTGTGGATGAATTTCCAAATGTATTTCCTGATGAGATTCCGGGTTTTCCTCTTGCTAGGGAAGTCAAGTTTGGCATAGAGTTGATGCCGGGTACTTCACCTATTTCTCGAGCACCGTATCGTCTGGCTCCGTTAGAGATGCGTGAATTGAAAATAAGCTACAGGATCTTTTGGACAAGGGGTACATTCTTCCTAGTGTATTTCCTTGGGGAGCTCCTGTTCTCTTTGTAAAGAAGAAGGATGGGTCGATGCGGTTGTTCATTGACTATCGGCAGCTGAATCGAGTCACTGTGAAGAACAAGTATTCGTTGCCTCGTATTGATGACTTGTTTGATCAGCTGCAGGGCACGTCAGTTTACTCCAAGATTGACTTGAGATCTGGGTATCATCAATTGAGAGTCCGTGATCAGGACGTAGCCAAGACTGCATTCCGTACTCGCTATGGGCATTACGAGTTCCTAGTGATGCCATTCGGTTTGACTAATGCGCCGGCTATATTCATGGATTTCATGAACCGTGTCTTCAGGGACTATTTGGACAAGTTTGTCGTGGTCTTCATTGACGACATCTTGGTGTATTCGCGTAATACGGAAGAGCATGTTTCTCACTTGCGGTTGGTACTGCAGACTCTTCGAGATGAGCAGTTGTACGCCAAGCTGAGCAAGTGTGAGTTCTGGATGGATAAAGTGGTCTTTCTTGGCCATATCATATCCAGGGAAGGGATTTCTGTTGATCCAAGCAAGATTAAAGCGGTACTTAATTGGTCGCGTCCGACGACAGTTGCTGAGATCCGTAGTTTTCTGAGTCTAGCAGGGTATTATCGTCGCTTCATTCTGAACTTCTCTCAGTTAGCTCGACCTTTGACGTAGCTTACTCTCAAGGGTGTGGACTTCGAGTGGTCCTCCGAGTGTGAGGAAAATTTTTTTCAGCTTCGACGGCGGTTGACTTCTGCGCCAGTGTTGGCATTACCGTCAGGATCTGGAGGGTATGTGGTATACACAGATGCTTCTCTTCAGGGGTTAGGTTGTGTCCTGACTCAGAATGGGCATGTGATCGCATACGCTTCTAGACAGCTGAAGCTTCATGAGGACAACTATCCAGTCCATGATTTGGAGTTAGCAGCCATTGTGTTCGCTTTGAAGATCTGGCGTCATTATCTGTATGGCGAGAAATTTGAGATCTTCACTGACCATAAGAGTCTTAAGTATTTGTTCACTCAGGCGGAGTTGAACATGAGGCAGAGACTTTGGATGGACTTGCTTAAGGACTATGATTGCGAGATAAAGTACCATCCGGGAGCTGCTAATCTCACTGCTGATGCTTTGAGTCGCAAGGTGCGACTATCCGCACTTTAGACTTGTTCGATATCTAGTGCAATCAGTGACTGTTTTACTTCAGGATATACCTTCAAGCATAAGAAAGATATGCAGAGTATCCAGATTTTTGCGATACTATCTGAGCTAGCTTTGTATTCATGGATCCGAGATGCTCAGATGTCTGATTTGAAGACCCAGAATTTAGCTCGTCTAGCTAACGAGGGTAACTCGTCTGGATTTCATTATCAATCAGATGACTTTCTGTGTTTGTCTGGTAGGCTTGTGATTCCGCAAGATAAAGAGTTACGAGAGGAGATTTTGTCTCAGGCGCATCGCACTAAGTTCAGTATTCATCCTGGGAGCAACAAGATGTACAAGGATCTACGTACTCGTTTCTGGTGAAAGGGAATGAAACGCAGTGTTTATCAGTCTGTTTCGAGATGTTTGGTGTGTCAACAGGTCAAGGCAGAGCGCCGATGACCTGGAGGATTGCTTCACAGTCTGCCTATTCCTGAATGGAAACGGGAGTTTATCACAATGGACTTTGTGACCCATTTGCCGGTATCCCCGAGGAACTGTGATGCTATCTGGGTTGTGGTGGATCGACTCACCAAGTCAGCGCATTTAATTGCCTATAGCCATGAGTACAATGTGGATCGTATGGCACGGTTGTACATTCAGGAGATCGTTCGACTTCATGGAGTGCCTGTGAGCATTGTCAGCGATCGGGACCCCAGGTTCACTTCTAGATTCTGGGGGAGTGTTCAGCGTGCGATGGGTACTACTCTCAATTTGAGTACTGCCTATCATCCGGAGACTGATGGTCAGTCGGAGCGCACTATCCGTACTTTGGAGGATATGCTTAGAGCGTGCGTCATGGATTTTGGTTCAGCCTGGCAGGATCATTTGTCGTTGATCAAGTTCGCGTACAATAACAGCTATCATACTAGTATTGGGATGGCACCTTTTGAGGCGTTGTACGGGCGACGTTGTCGTACTCCACTCTTCTGGGAAGAAGTGGGGGAGAGATAGGCTGAGGGACCGGAGTTTATCCAACAGGCGATAGACATTGTTGATCAGATCAAGAAACGGATTAAGACTGCACAGGATCGTCAGGCCAGCTATGCTAATATCAAGCGTAGGCCTTTGCAGTTCGATGTCGGGGAGAAAGTGTTTCTGAGAGTGTCACCTTTCTGCAAGATTCTCAGATTCGGCCTTAAGGGCAAGTTATCTCCCAGGTTTATTGGTCCGTTTGAGATATTGGAAAGCATTGGCGATTTGGCTTATCGACTAGATTTGCCACCGCATCTATCCAGTATTCACGATGTGTTCCACGTATCTCTATTGCGACGGTATGTGGCGGATGAATCTCATATTCTGCAGCGGTCTGAGGTTCAGATGAACAAGGATTTGACCTATGTTGAGAAACCTATTCGTATCCTGGATTATAAGGATAAGGTTTTACGAAACAAAGTCATTCCTTTGGTTTTAGTTCAGTGGCAGCGCCGAGGCACTGAGGAAGCTACTTGGGAGCTTGAGGTCAGGATGCGTGAAGACCATCCTGAGTTGTTTTGATTTCATTCTTAAGTTGTATTCAGTTGCAAACTCTGTAAATGTTTGATTTGAATAAAGAATGTTTCTGATTTCTGTATTACGTTCAGTACTTAAGATCTGATTTTGAGGACGAAATATCTTAAGTGGGGGAGAATGTAGTAGCCCGTAACCAAAATCAGTAATTAAGGAATTAATCATAATTACTTGGATAGAGTTCGGAAGCTCCGAAGGTGAGTTCGGATGTTCCGAATAGGATCGGAAGCTCCAATGCAGGATCGGAATCTCCGATGGTATTACGTCAGGCATGACGTATGGCAAGATCGGAAGCTCCGATCAGGATCGGAAGCTCCGATCACCTCTATCCGAAGTCAACAAGTGATATTTTGACACGTGGCAGATAAGGATCTTCGGAAGTTCCGATCATTGTCTATAAATAGAAGGCCGAGAATTCATTTTAAATTGCCAATTCCGGATTTCCTCTCTACTCTAGTCATATTCGAGTTGCTCTAGCCTTCCTAGGCTTGACCCGGGAGTCGTCGAGGCGTTCGATAGTCGTAGCGGAGTTGTGCCCAAGTTCTGGAGGCATCGACATCAAAGGGCTAACGATGGACGAAGGTATAGCTTTTGCTTCCTATAAATATTTAGGAGTATGCAATAGCTTAGTTAAGGCTTTTAGAGCACTTTAATGATACTAGTATCATTTGGCAGTGTAGAGCAGACTATAGGCATGGACCTAGAGTTGGTAGAGCTTGCACTGTTTTGAGGTACGGAAGTACTGTTCGAGATATCCTGACTGAGTATACATGTATTATGTGACTGCATGGTTTATATGTCATTGATTTATGTTGCATTCATTTGCATACTGAGCTATCTACTTCGAGATGTCTGTTAGTAGGGTTATTCCCTATCCTAATAGTGGTTGGACTTCCATCGATTTGGGTCCAGCATATCCACTTGTATTATGGTATGGGAGCCACCTCCTGAAGCGACGGCACAGCGTGCTACATACCAGGGCCCGATCTGTCTCTGTTATCTGATCCTTGACCTCGAGTTTATAGGGAGTTCACTTTGTATGCATGTATACTAATACTCTCGTACTGAGAGTTTTATGCTCACGTCTCGTACTCTGTTTTTCTGGACACCCTATTCCATGGGGCAGGTTTGCGATTGGACGAGGCTGGGGGATCCAAGAGAGGCTAGGCAGTGGTTGGCCAGCTGGAGCTTTGTCTAGGTTTTATTTCTGTTGTTTTGGGTTGATACAGCTATTCGATTTGGTTGTATAATATTTGGATAAATTACAGATTCCTTTACTTGGGATTGTATAATGTTTATGGTTTCCGCAGATTATTCTGATATCTGTTTTATTAAGTTAATTGCATGCCTAAGTTCTGTTTAGTAGGTGATCCGGGTAAGGGTCACTACAGAGGAGGCCACTTGGGAGCTGGAAAGTAGGATACGTTCAGAGCATCATGAGTTATTTTGATTTTTTTTCTAATTGTATTCAGTTGTTAACTCTATAAACATTGGATTTGAATAAAGATGTTTCTGTATGTTGTTTTACATTCAATACTTAAGATCTGATTTCGAGGAAGAAATATCTTAAGTGGGGGAGAATGTAGTAGCCCATACCCGAAATTGGTGATTAAGTGTTAATCACTCCAATAAATCATGTTAGTTAAGTTAAACATGATTAAGGAAACTTCAAATGGATAAACGGAGTTCGGAAATAGACCCAAAATGATCAGAAATGGTACGGAGGGTCAGATGGAATGGACACAACGTCCTGGGATCGGACGCAACGTTCGTGCCAGCAGAATGCGTCATTGCTTATGCTTTTGATGGGAAATCGGAAGCAATGATGGGAAACGGACGCAATGATCATTGGACAAACGTACGCAACATTGAGGAACGAACGTTTCGTTCCATGTCTATAAATAGAGGTGCCGAGCCTCAGTTTCAGATGCACCAATCACCTCTTTTCTCTTGTTTCTTCAGCCTTCTAGCTTAGATCTAGGGAATTTTAGGCGTCCCATTGGGAATCCGGAAGTGGCGTAGCGATCCAGGCGTCATAGCGGAGCTGTGGCCTAGTTTTGAGGCAAGCGACAGCAACGGGTTGACGACGGACACAGGTATAGCTTTTGCATCCTAAAAATATTTAGGAGTATGCAATAGCTTAGTTAAGGCTTTTAGAGCACTATAATGATATTAGTATCATTTTGCAGTGTAGTGCAGATTATAGGCGTGGACCTAGAGCTGGTAGAGCTTGCCTAATAATTGAGGTACGAAAGTACTGTTCGAGATATCCTGACTGAGTATGCATGTATTATGTGACTGCATGATTTATATGACATGATTATATGCTGCATACATTTGCATCTTGAGCTATCTCTTTTGAGATTTATGTTAGTAGGGTTCTACCCTTTCCTGTTAGTGGATGGACTTCCATCGATTTGGGTCCGGAGTATCCACTGGTTACCGGTATGTGAGCCACCTCCTAAAGCAACGGCACAACGTGCTACATACCAGGGCCTGGTCTGTCTTTGTTATTTGATTCTTGGCCTCTAGTCAGTAGGAGGTATACTTGCATGCATGTATACTCATACTCTCGTGCTGAGCATTTTATGCTCACGTCTCATACTTTGTGTATCTGGAGACCCTATTCCATGGGGCAGGTTTGCGATTGGCTGAGGCGGGTGGATCCAAGAGGGGCTAGGCAGTGGATTGGCCAGCTGGAGCTTCGCCTAGGGTTTTATCTTATTGAATTTGGTTGATACAGTAATTCGATTTGGTTGTATAACTATTTGGATATTTTCAGATTCCTTTCTTTGGGATTGTACAATATTTATTGCTTCCGCAATTTATTTCTGATTATTGTTTAATTAAGTTAATTGCATGTCTAAGTTTTTGATTAGTAGGTGATTTCGGTAAGGGTCACTACAATTAGGAAACTAGGTTTTGACATATTTTGTGTTATCTTTTACTTTTTTAAGTTTTAACAAAAACAAACAGATACAATTCAAATTTTCAATATTGAATATTTCTTTAAACATCTCTCTATAAATTTTGTCAAAGCTTTGCTTTATTCTCAAATCAAACTTATCAAAGTTTAATATTTTGTGGCATTTGTCGGTTGATTATCACTTAGATTGTCAAATACAATTTCCATTGAAGGTCCGATTGATTTCTCAAGTGTTTTTTGTGAATCTATGTTAATATTTCTCGTAAGCTAGGGGTGGATTTTGACAAACTTACTTGTTTCAAAGATCAGGAAAACTTCTTTGAATATTTTTTTATTGAATTGAGGGTGCGATTTCATCAATAATCGTGTTTCTTTTTCATTCCAATAAGAATTTGTATCATTTCGAATAATGTTATCATGGATAGCTCTAGAAGTAAACAAGCTAAGAAGAAATGGGATCCGCTAGAGTTGCCGCAAGGTACCAAAAACGAGGGGTCGGAGCAAGAAGTTTAAAGAAGCACTTCAAGGATTTGTGATAAATTATCAAGAAGTGTCCAACAAAATTTCATCAAGACTAGAAGGATTTGTAGAGCATTGGAAAAAAGTTGGAGGGCATTTCAACATGATTCAAGTGCAAAAATAAAAATAAGACAAGACAAGCTTGGACCCCACTCGAATGACACCCAGACCACACGGACCCCCTTCCATGGTCCGTGCATACAAACAGTGTGGCGTGTTATGTGTGTCGTGTGAATATTGATGTTTTTAACTATTTTTGATAATTTTAGATTATTAGGAAGCTAGGGTTTGGCATATTTTGTGTTATCTTTTACCTTTTTAAGTTGTAACAAAAACAAACAGATACAATTCAATTCATAATTCAGATTTTCAATATTGAAATTTTCTTAAAAATTATCTATAGAATTTTTTCCAAAGCATTGCTTTGTTTTCAAATCAAACTTATCAAAGTTTAACACTTTGTGGCCTTTTTCTATTTATTATCACTTGGATTGTCAAAGACAAGTTCCTTTGAAAGTCCTCTTGATTTCTCAATTGTTTTTTGTGAATCTTCGTAGTTCTCGTTTTCATAAACTTACTTGTTTCAAATATCGGGACAAATTCTTTGAATCTTTTTGTTATTGAACTGAAGGCGTGGTTTCATCAATAATCTTGTTTTTTTTCATGCCAATAAGAATTTGTATCAGATGTTGCTTCTGATCAGTTCAGTGCTTCTGAAATCCCTTCAAATTTTCCGAACATCTTTCAAATATTCCAAACTCTTTTGAGGGTCTGAAGCCTGGAATTTTTTTCTTAATTTGTTTAAGCCATATATTTGTTATAATTAAATACCCTTATTCTTTTTTTAACGTTTATTCAACTTAAAATTAGAATCAGGTTACCACATTCTCCTCTACTTAAGAGATTTATTCCTCGAAATATGTACTAGGGTAACAAATCAAAAGATTCCGAAAAACATGCTTCTTTAAATCCCTTAATTTTAAAAATATAACTGAACTGATCAAAGGAAAGTACAATCAAAACAACTCAAGATGATCAGAACGCAAACAAATCTCTAATTCCCAAGTCGCCTCCTGAGTGCCTCGAAACTGCACTGAACCATGATAAGAGGAATGCGCTTGTTCCGCTACTCCTTGTCTTTACTTCCAATGATCCTTAGTGGTCTCTCCACGTACAACAAGTCAGACTCTAACTGAAACTCCGTCGGATGCAATACATGCGACTCATCTTCCATATACTGACGAAGCGATGATACATGGAAAACATCGTGAATGCTAGAGAGATATGGTGGTAATGCCAAATGGTAAGCAACATCTCCGACCTTCTCTAGAATCTGAAATGGGACAATGAACCTCGGTGCTAATTTTCCCTTCAGATCAAACCTCATCACCTTCCAGAAAGGTGAAACTCTCAAGAGCACATGCTCTTCTGGCTCATAATGCAGAGGTATGTGCCTGGTGTTAGCATAATTGGCATGCTTGTCCTATGCGTCTCTGACTTTTTTATTGATCAACTCGACATTATCATAAATCTGTTGAATCAAATCTGGTCCCTCAACCTGTTGCTCGCCCACTTCATCCCAAAATAAGGGTATACGACAACAACGACCATAAAGAGCCTCAAAGGGTGTCATGCCAATATGTTTTGTAACTTTTTGCTCGCAAGAGCACGATTGTAAAGTTTTAATAAAGGATGAATAGAGTATCTTTCTCACGAAGAGTATGCTTGAAAATTATATCAATGCTTATAATTAAAATAGCTAGACTTTATTTAGAAAATCAAATAAGAATTTTTTCTTCCAAACTTAAACAAATAAATCAGCAAACCAATTAACAAATAGCGCGCTTGAGAGAGATAAATATCTAGATGATTTTATTTCACTTAGTTTCGATAATGACTACTTCTAATTAATTTATGCTCATGAATTTCTTTCATCTAATAACCAAGAACACTTAAGTATTTCAATTTCCATCTCCCGAGCAACAAATAAAATGTATCAAATAAAATTTGATTCTAATATCCCTATTACAAATCTAAGCTAAATTATTTATGATAAACAATGTTCTTACACAAGCTCTGTTAAAGTTATACATCCTCCCGAGCTATATAAACATTAATAGTTATTTTTTATTGGTCCTATTCGAAATCCCCTCTCCCGAGCATCGATTTCAAATAAATATGATAATTCAATTATTGATCAGGTAATTGAAAAATAATCAATTCTAGAAAACACAATTAAATTAAGGGAATTCAGTCAAATAAATAAACAGTAATAGAATTCAGGGTGTGCAAACGAACCGAATCGAGCCGAATAATGGTAAAATTTTAAGTCTCAAATTCGGCTCGATATAAGAATATTGGAGTTTGAGCTCGGTTCGAAGTTGAATAATTTCAAATATTTTGGCTCGAGCTCGGCTCAAAATAAAGTTCGAGTTCGAGTTTTACTCGAAATATTCGAACCTATTCATGAACTATTGTTGGGATATTATGGTTTGAAAAGCTCAAAATGTTCGAAAATGTTTGAAATGTATATATATTTATTATATAATTATATTATATTAATTAAATGTTAAGGCTCGTGAACTATTCGCGAACTATCGAACAAAATAATTTTGGCTAAAGATCGGCTTGAAAAAAAGTTTGAACATGTTCGAATTTGGCTCGAGTTCGATAAGTTCGAATACGAATCAAATATTTATCGAACCGGCTCGAAAAGCTCATAAACAGGTTCGATTTGTTTGCACCTCTAGTCTCGACTAAGCTACATCCACCTCTAGAATTAAGAATATTAGTTCATGATGAAAAATATACCAAAAAAAAAATCATGTTTTGGAGTTAAGACATCAATATTCAAAATTTAAGAAGAAAAAATTAAGAAAAACAAACCCAAAGTAGTGTCCGCGTCCTTCGTCTTTGATCTTATTTCTTCCGATCTCTTCTCCTTCACGTTGTGAAGCCGTTCTCTTTCAATTATATCTTTCTCGTTTCTGATGTGTTGTTGTGCGTGTGTTTTCTTGTGCCGCATCCACCCCGCTTTTATTCCTCCTCGAAGTCCGTTGAATCAAAGCCCAACAATCAAGTGTTTTGAACTTCCGAAATTCTGCTATAATTCTTCATGCAGCAACGCTACAACGATTCACATCTAGCGCTTTTGCACTTCTTTTACGTACACTTTGTGTTGATGTTCTTCAATTTAAGTGTTTCTTCTCTTCATGTTCGCCAATGTAGCGCTACTGCTCTTGTTCCAAGAGCTACTGCTCTGCTGATCCATGTGTCAGGCGCACGGAATTTTTCAAAAAAATCATATCTCACGTTCTAACCGTCGGATTGAGGCAAAAATTTAGACAGTAGCTTTAAGAATCTTAAACTTCATTTTGAACTGTGGAGATTAGATTTGGATGTATCTATCATCTCCGATAATTTTTTTTAACTTACGGCTTTATTATTCCTTCTTTTGCCTCTTCTTGGTACTTATCTTCCAATCCTTGCATATCACCAAAACACCAAACAAATACGCATAAACCCGCTCGATACATCACAAAAGCCAAGTTAAAACACATGCTAATTAAGTGCATAAATTTCACTTATCAAATTCCCCCAAAATTAGACTTTGCTCGTCACGAGCAAAACAATAATGAGTAATATAATCGGCCTCCGAATTTTATATTCCATAAGTCAATCCACATGTCGGATAATTTTCTCAAGAGTTCTCGTGTGTGTGTGAATTGTCAATCTCATCTACCCACCCAACTTTCGAAAAAATCATGCAATCAATAAGCTTCATAAAATCCTTAACTCCTCTCTCAAGTTTCAAAACGCAATCAACCAAGTTCAACCTTTATTTGCACAGATCAAAAGGGTTTTTTCGATAAACTAATTTTAGATTCTAGAAAATTAGCAGGAGATATGTATCCAAACATATATCAATGGTAATCAGAAACTAAAGATTCAAGCAAAAGGATTGGTTCATATCAGTATGAGTAGCTAAACTATTATTATTTATACTGCCAGATATTGAACTTGGCTTCATTCTACTCCATACATTCTCCATCTTTAGCCTTGTATTTGGACTAGAATTTCAATATATTTTTTTTCAAGGCCTCCTCTCACCTTACTTTCTCCGCCATTACATTTTTTTCTTTGAACTCTTTAGCTATTCAATTTAAAATTTGTGCTTCCAAGAATATAGAGTGGCTAAAAAGGCTCAATTGATTCAAACACGCCTAAATCATTTCCATGTTCATAAAAATCTACCTTAGTCTCAAGAAAAAATCACAAGAGTTAAGAATCAAATCCTTAAATCCACATCACAAATCAACATAATTGTTCTCTAATTGCTAGGAGTATCGAAAATCATGGCATTCGTGCATATTTGTGAGAACTCAAGATTAAATATAGCTAACACTGATTTCTCTTCAACACAATTATTTTCATCATCATAGGCCAAAATATTTACACATCATGTGTAACACCAAGAACTTTTAAAATTTGAATATCATGCCTAAAAATTATTTTCAGTATTTATATTTTTAAATTCTTGAAGTTAATTGTTTAAGTTTCAGTTAAAGATAGCATTGCTTGACATATTTGAATTAAATGCCTTGAATTGTTTAGTTAGTGAGTTTCTATCCTGGCAGGAGACGATGGTGGGCTTCGGTGGTATATTTTCAAGACTTTCGATTTTAAGATTTTAAGTTAGAGGAAAAAGGGGATTTTGGCCAAAAATGTGAATTTTGAACTTTTAAGGGGTCAAAAAGCAATTTTATCATTTTCTTGGATTATTTCCTAAACTTTTCATAAAATAGGATTTTATTAAATCCGGGCTAGTGTAATTTCAATTAAAATATTGAGAGTTGAAATTTTAAACTTAGAAGTTTTAAAGGTGCAAAAGTTTTGAGGTAAAGAGTTGTAATAGTGCTAGTAGCACTTTTACAAGTACAAAAGCAACTTTAAAACACTACACACAATACACTCTCATTTATTTACCTCTAAAATACACTTTTACAACCTAAGTCAAAACCCTAGCCCCTTTTTGACTCAAGAGCCGCCACCCCCCTTCCCCTTGAGATTTCACTTCGGCCGGCTCCTCTCCCTCGCCTCCTAGCCGCCGCCGCCGCCAACCACCGCCGTCCCCACCGCCGGAGGAACTCCACAAGAAGCTTAGCTTGGTGTTAGCTTGAAGTTTCAGCTCTCCTTTCCTTTTTATTTTTGAATTCTTGGGTAGTCAAGGTTGAAGGCAAGTGTAGACTTTTCTTGGGCTCTCATTCAAGCTATTTATGCTCTTGTTCTTATTCCCTTAAATATTTTCAAAATGCTTGTTAATGTATGCATATAGGGTTCGAAATTTTGACAATTTTCAGTAGGGTTCTTGGGGGATTTTCGAAATTTGGAAGTGCTATATGTTTTAAGGAGTTGCATTTTGAATTATGATGGAAAGAATGGAGTGTTTTGATTGCATATATGATTTTTGAAATTTTCAGAAGTATGACCTATATATATTTCGAAATTTTCATGATATTAGGGCTGTTTTGAATGTATGATTAATGCATTATGTTGTTTGGAAATTGGTTACATTGATTGAACAAGGATCAAGACACGCTTGGTGCTTGATCTTGATGATTTCGAAATTGTGGAGCGGGAGTGTGGTTGAGTGTTGCCCTAGTGCTTGGGATAAGTCCTAAGAGATGTTATTTGAGGTGTATTGTTGTTTGGTATGGAGAAAAGTTGAGGAAAGAGGGTTATGGGGTTGAATTTTTGAGTTAGAGGTAAGTTGGGTATTGTTGAGTGTGCAGGGCAGTACTGTTCACGGGGCAGGGCAGGTCTTGGCTGAGGTCTGGGCAGGGTTAGGGCTGTACCATAGTAAAGTTCATGATGTTGTGGTCGTGTCGGTATAAAATTGGCTTATTTCGGATAAGTTTGGACCAAGTTATGAGTCTTTTAAGTTGGAGGTGTAGGTGCAGATTTTTCTTTGTAAAAAGGGGCTGTCCAATTTTCTTGACTTGTCAATTAGCTCGTTTGATCATTTGATGTTACCACCTATTTCTAGGGGTAATTTTAAGTGTTTGTTAAGTGTCGGTTCAAGCGGGACGGGTTTTGGTTAAGGCATGACAAAGTTTAGGGTCATACGGTTCTCTTGCTCGGGCTACGTCAAGTTTGAGGGAAATTGTTGAGTGATTTGTTTCTTTTGACTTAGGGGCAGCCACTCATCCACCTTACACCCACATTTTTGAGTTGAGTCTCATGTCTTAAAGGTTGCCTATTCGTGTGCATATGACATGTTCTTGAGTTTCATAAAGTGAAAGGAAGCTTTCTTGTTTTGCATGCTATAAAGAGGTGTGAGTCGAGTCTTAATGAATGAATAAAAAAGGAAGTAAATGTTTTTGAATGAAGTGATTTGTTTGTGACAAAGAGGGGTGTTGCTAGGCCGGGGGATGCCTCGGTCTACTCACCAAGAGGTTATAGAGGTTGGGTAGGGAGCAAGAGACATCTTGTTTATCCTTGCCACAGAGGGCAATGTGGGATCGGGAGTAATCCCGGTCTCCTTGCCACAGAGGGGCAATGAGGGATCGGGAGTTATCTCGGTCTCCTTGCCACAGAGGGGTTAAGTTCGTCGGGAGAAATCTCGTCGTCTTGCCGGCATAGTGCACTGCAGCCATGATCATGATCGAAACAGAGGGTCACAAATCAAGGATCTGATTTCTAGAGGAAAAAGTAAAAGAAAAGAAAAGTTAAAGTTAAAGTTTCAAAGTTTCAGTTGACTCGTCTTACGTTTATGTCAGTCAATCAGTTATGAATGAGGTTAAGTTTAATGTTATGAAAGTTTATGTTATGAAAGTTGAAAGTCTATCATAGCGTGAGTTCATCATTGCATGCTATAATACCTTGTATTTTCATGCATATTTACAGTTAAAGTTCAAAGTATACTATGTATCATAGTTTGAAGTATCGCATCACGTATTTTAAACCCTTGTTATTACACTGTTTATACTTGTTGAGTCTTTAGACTCACTATGCTTGAATGTTTGCAGGTGAGGAGACTGTTGTTGAGATGGAGGGGCATGATCTACTGGGATGAGGCCATCGGTGGTGCAAGGCCCAGTGACCGTTGCTTCTTTATGTTTACGTTTTTCCGCACATTACTCTGTTATGTAATAATGAAGAGTTATTTGAGTACTTTCAGTATTTATAGCCAGGATGTGCATTCCCTGTGCTACAGTTGATGAATTTGTAGTATGTCTACACTTATGCATGTTTATGATTATTGCGAACTTTTAAATGCCTTAGTTTACTTTATGCTGTAACCGGGAGGTGGTTACTAGGATTGCATGTTTATGATTAGCGCACTTGAGTTTTTATGTCAGTATTTCTTTCCTTATTTGAATTGCTGACTGAATCTTGTTGGCTTGTTTGTTTTACAAATAGGTCATGGCAAAATTTTTAAAAATCCGTAATTTTCCTTTATTTTAATTATAGTCTAGTAGTGAGGGTCGTTTCACTTGGTATCAGAGCACGGTCTTGGTTTGGGCTGAGCCTACTGCCAGTTGCTGAAACTCAGGGGATCTCGCCTCAAAGTCTGTATGATTTAAGTTTAATGTCTCTATCTGTTTAAGTTTTGATGTATTAGTTTCTTGAGTTATTGAGAAGTTTAAATTTGAAGTAAAAATATTTTCTATGGCATGAAATTTGAATGTTGGATTTTCTCAATGCGTTTAGATGGCTCGTCGTCGTGATCAGCGTGCAGTTACGCCTCCACCGCCGCCTCCTCCACGGCCGCCGCCTTCACCGCCGCCGCAGGTGGATATAGGAGGACAGGTGCTAGCGGGATTGGCCCGCATTCTCGAGCGTCATGTGGATGCTCCTAGAGATGGAGTGGGGACTGTTTATGAGCAGTTCCGGAAGATGAATCCGAAGGACTTCGCTGGCACCACTGATCCGTTGATAGCGGAGGGTTGGATCCGTTCTCTGGAGGTGATATTTCGCTATATGCAGCTGGGAGATCCAGATAGAGTGAGGTGTGCTGTGTTTCTCCTCCAGGATGATGCCGCCCTCTGGTGGGAGGAAATGGAGAAGATTGTGGACCCAGCTACTCTACCTTGGACTGAGTTCAAGAAGCTGTTCTTTGAGAAGTATTTTACTGCTGATGTGAGAGCCCGTTTGAAGACGGAGTTTATGAGCTTGATACAGGGAGATTTGTCGGTGGCACAGTTTGTGGTGAAGTTCGAGAGGGGCTGCCATTTCGTGCCTTTGATTGGAGATGACGAGAAGGAGAAGCTGGAGCACTTTCTTGTGGGGCTTCGACCCGCCATCCGTAGGGATGTACTTATGGCGGAGCCAGCTGATTATGCTTCAGCGCTGAGGCGCGCTTTGAGGTCTGAGCAGACACTGAGAGATATTAGCGCGGAGGCGCATGGCAAGAGGCCCTTCCCTCATCAGGGCCACTCTCAGCAGCAGCAGCACGGCAAGAAGCCGTATCATGGGCCACCGAGACAGCAGGGACAGCAGACACCTCAGGGGCGTCAGGCCCAGAAACAGGCTCCTCCCAAGGCTGGGGAGAAGCCCATTTGCCAGGTTTGCCACCGCCCGCACTTTGGGAGATGTTTGAAGGATGCTGGAGTTTGCTTCAAGTGCAAGAAGCCAGGCCATATCTCTACCCATTGTCCAGAGCTGAGGAGGCCCGTGCAGGGCAGAGTGTTCGTGATGGAGGCCGAGCAGGCCGACCCAGACACTACTCTTCTCACAGGTAGGATTGTTGTGGCAGGCGTAGCCACGAGGGCCTTATTAGACTCAGGGGCTACCCATTCCTTTATATCGGAGTCTTTTGCCCTTGAGAGGGGCATTCAGAGCGAGGAATTGGAGGTTGGATTCTCAGTTACTATCCCCTCAGGGGAAGAGCTATCCACCAGGAGCTTGGTGAGAGATCTTGTATTGCTTTTGCAGGGTCAGTCAGTGGTAGCAGACCTCATAGTGCTACCTTTGCCAGAGTTTGACCTGATTCTTGGGATGGATTGGATGACGAAGAATGCGGTGATGATAGACTTCCAGCAGAGATCAATGCTAGTCAGGCCTGAGGGCGAGGAACCGTTTTGGTTCGAGGCTGCTAAGAGCTTGAGGAAGACTCGAGTCATTTCTACCATGTAAGCTCAGAGGCTTGTACTTAGTGGGTGCGAGTCATTTCTAGCAAGTTTATATTTGACAGAGCTGCCAGAGCGACGAGTTATTTCTGATGTGGCTGTCGTCAGGGAGTTTGAGGATGTGTTCCCTAGCGATGTTGTGGGAATTCCGCCCGATAGAGAAGTGGAGTTCTCTATAGATTTGATTCCCGGTACTGTGCCTATCTCCAAGGCACCGTACAGATTGGCTCCTACCGAAATGAAGGAGTTAAAAGAGCAGATTCAAGAGTTGCTTGACAAGGGATTCATATGCCCTAGTTTCTCCCCATGGGGCGCACCAGTTCTCTTCGTTAAGAAGAAGGACGGTAGTCTAAGATTGTGCATAGACTACCGAGGTTTGAACGAAGTGACTGTGAAGAACAAGTACCCATTACCTAGGATCGAGGACCTCTTCGATCAATTGCAAGGTGCATCCATATTTTCGAAGATTGATCTTCGTTCAGGTTATCACCAGTTGAAGGTGAAGGAGTCAGATGTGGCGAAGACAGCTTTTAGGACTCGTTACGGTCATTACGAGTTCCTTGTGATGCCGTTTGGGATGATGAACGCGCCCGCGGTTTTCATGGATCTTATGAACCGCGTGTTTCAGCCTTACTTGGACCGCTTTGTCATTGTTTTCATCGATGACATCCTCATTTATTCGAAGGAAAGAGTGGAGCATGAACAGCATTTGAGAACCGTTCTTGAGGTGCTTCGAGAGCACAAGTTGTTGGCCAAGTTTGATAAGTGTGAATTCTGGTTGGAGAACGTTGCTTTCTTGGGTCATATTATTTCTAAGAGTGGTGTGGAAGTAGACTCTTCAAAGGTTCAAGCAGTGAAGGAGTGGTCTATACCGAGGAGCGCGTCTGAGATTCGCAGTTTTCTTGGATTAGCCGGTTATTACCGAAAATTTATCAAGGTTTTTTCCTCCATTGCTGTGCCTATGACAGCGTTGACTAAGAAGAACGCCAAGTTTGTTTGGAGTGCCGAGTGTCAAAGGAGCTTTGATACTTTGAAGGAAGCTCTTACGACAGCGCCAGTGTTGACCATGCCATCCGGGCAAGGTGATTTTGTGGTGTATACTGATGCTTCCAAGTTGGGATTGGGAGCAGTTCTGATGCAGCGAGACAGAGTTATTGCCTATGCTTCTAGGCAATTGAAGGAGCATGAGAAGAACTACCCTACTCATGACTTAGAGTTGGCAGCGGTAGTGTTTGCTCTTAAGATTTGGAGACACTATCTTTACGGAGAGAAGAGTCAGATCTTCACAGACCACAAAAGCCTCAAGTACTTCTTCACCCAGAAGGAGTTGAATATGAGGCAGCGTAGGTGGTTAGAGTTGGTGAAGGACTATGACTGCAATATTAGCTACCACCCTGGAAAAGCTAATGTGGTTGCAGATGCTTTGAGCAGGAAGACTGCAGTGATTACCTCCTTGTCAGTGTCTAGACCGTTGCAGGTTGAGATTCAGAGGTATGGTCTTGAGTTTTATGCAAGTGGTAGAGCTCCCCGATTGTCTTCCCTAAGTGTGCAGACTACACTTTTTGACCGTATCCGTGCAGCGCAGTCAGTTGATGAGCAAATCAGGAAGTGGAGACAGAGGGACAAAGAGAAAGGCAGCGGTTTGTATGCTGTGGTAGATGTGATTGTGAGGTACAGAGGTAGATTTTGGGTTCCCGCAGGTGATTCTCTGCGAGTTACTATCATGGCAGAGGCACATACATCGCCGTACTCAATCCACTCTGGTAGTATGAAGATGTATCGGGATCTTCAGCAGCTTTATTGGTGGCCAGACATGAAAAGTGACATTGCCCGATTCGTGTCAGAATGCCTGACATGCCAGCAGGTCAAGGCGGAGCATCAGAGACCGGCCGGATTGCTTAAGCCTCTCCCTATTCCTGAGTGGAAATGGTAGAATATCACCATGGACTTTGTTGTGGGATTGCCGAAGACAGTGAGAGGTTCAAATGCTATTTGGGTTATTGTAGACCGTCTCACTAAGTCGGCTCACTTTTTACCGGTGAATATGACTTTCACGATGACTCAATTCGCGGAGTTGTATATCCGGGAGATATTCAGACTACATGGTATTCCAGTCTCCATAGTGTCTGATAGAGATCCACGGTTTACTTCGTCTTTTTGGAAGAGTCTTCATTCCGCTTTGGGTACGAAGCTACTTTTTAGCACCGCCTTCCCCCCGCAGACTGATGGCCAGTCAGAGAGGGTGATTCAGATTTTGGAGGATCTTTTGAGGGCATGTGCTATTGATTTTCAAGGTAGTTGGGAGTCGAGACTACCACTAGTGGAATTCGCGTATAATAACAGTTTTCAGTCCACTATTGGCATGGCTCCCTACGAGGCACTTTATGGGAGGAAGTGTAGATCTCCAGTGTTGTGGGATGAGATAGGTGAGAGATCAAAATTTGGTCCGGAGATTGTTCAGTTGACCACCGAGGTAGTGGCTAAGATCCGTGATAGGATGAGGACTGCCCAGAGTAGGCAGAAGAGTTATGCTGATCACCGGAGGAGAGACTTGGAGTTCTCGGTGGGTGATCATGTATTCATCCGTGTAGCTCCGCTGAAGGGAGTTTTGAGGTTTGGGAAGAAAGGAAAGTTGGCACCAAGGTTTATAGGACCCTTCGAGATTTTGGATAGGGTGGGGGAACTGGCTTATAGAGTGGCCCTGCCGCCTAACCTTGATAAGATCCATAGTGTCTTCCATGTGTCGATGTTGAGGAAGTACATCTCGAACCCATCCCATGTGCTCAGTTCGGAACCGCTTCAGCTATCTCCTCACTTGTCCTATGAGGAGACGCCCATCCGGATTTTGGATAGACAGGAGAGAAGACTCCGTAACAAGTCAATTCCAATGATCAAGGTGAGATGGCAGAACCATTCGGATGAAGAGGCCACTTGGGAAGCAGAAGCAGATTTCAGAGATCGCTATCCACAACTTTTTGGTGAGTTTTAATTTCGAGGACGAAATTCCTTATTAGGGAGGGAGGAATTGTAACACCAAGAACTTTTAAAATTTGAATATCATGCCTAAAAATTATTTTCAGTATTTATATTTTTAATTTCTTGAAGTTAATTGTTTAAGTTTCAGTTAAAGATAGCATTGCTTGACTTATTTGAATTAAATGCCTTGAATTGTTTAGTTAGTGAGTTTCTATCCCGGCAGGCGACGATGGTGGGCTTCGGTGGTATATTTTCAAGACTTTCGATTTTAAGATTTTAAGTTAGAGGAAAAAGGGGATTTTGGCCAAAAATGTGAATTTTGAACTTTTAAGGGGTCAAAAAGCAATTTTATCATTTTCTTGGATTATTTCCTAAACTTTTCATAAAATAGGATTTTATTAAATCCGGGCTAGTGTAATTTCAATTAAAATATTGAGAGTTGAAATTTTAAACTTAGAAGTTTTAAAGGTGCAAAAGTTTTGAGGTAAAGAGTTGTAATAGTGCTAGTAGCACTTTTACAAGTACAAAAGCAACTTTAAAACACTACACACAATACACTCTCATTTATTTCCCTCTAAAAAACACATTTACAACCTAAGTCAAAACCCTAGCCCCTTTTTGACTCAAGAGCCGCCACCCCCCTTCCCCTTGAGATTTCACTTCGGCCGGCTCCTCTCCCTCGCCTCCTAGCCGCCGCCGCCGCCGCCGCCGACCACCGCCGAAAGAACTCCACAAGAAGCTTAGCTTGGTGTTAGCTTGAAGTTTCAGCTCTCCTTTCCTTTTTATTTTCGAATTCTTGGGTAGTCAAGGTTGAAGGCAAGTGTAGACTTTTCTTGGGCTCTCATTCAAGCTATTTATGCTCTTGTTCTTATTCCCTTAAATATTTTCGAAATGCTTGTTAATGTATGCATATAGGGTTTGAAATTTTGACAGTTTTCAGTAGGGTTCTTGGGGTGGTTTTGAAATTTGGAAGTGCTATATGTTTTAAGGAGTTGCATTTTGAATTATGATGGAAAGAATGGAGTGTTTTGATTGCATATATGATTTTTGAAATTTTCAGAAGTATGCCCTATATATATTTCGAAATTTTCATGATATTTGGGCTGTTTTGAATGTATGATTAATGCATTATGTTGTTTGGCAATTGGTTACATTGATTGAACAAGGATCAAGACACGCTTGGTGCTTGATCTTGATGATTTCGAAATTGTGGAGCGGGAGTGTGGTTGAGTGTTTCCCTAGTGCTTGGGATAAGTCCTAAGAGATGTTATTTGAGGTGTATTGTTGTTTGGTATGGAGAAAAGTTGAGGAAAGAGGGTTATGGGGTTGAATTTTTGAGTTAGAGGTAAGTTGGGTATTGTTGAGTGTGCATGGCAGTACTGTTCACGGGGCAGGGCAGGTCTTGGCTAAGGTTTGGGCAGGGTTAGGGCTGTACCATAGTAAAGTTCATGATGTTGTGGTCGTGTCGGTATAAAATGGGCTTATTTCGGATAAGTTTGGACCAAGTTATGAGTCTTTTAAGTTGGAGGTGTAGGTGCGGATTTTTCTTTGTAAAAAGGGGCTGTCCAATTTTCTTGACTTGTCAATTAGCTCGTTTGATCATTTGATGTTACCACCTATTCCTAGGGGTAATTTGAAGTGTTTGTTAAGTGTCGGTTCAAGCGGAACGGGTTTTGGTTAAGGCATGACAAAGTTTAGGGTCTTACGGTTATCTTGCTCGGGCTACGTCAAGTTTGAGGGAAATTGTTGAGTGATTTGTTTCTTTTGACTTAGGGGCAGCCACTCATCTACCTTACACTCACATTTTTGAGTTGAGTCTCATGTCTTAAAGGTTGCCTATTCGTGTGCATATGACATGTTCTTGAGTTTCATAAAGTGAAATGAAGCTTTCTTGTTTTGCATGCTATAAAGAGGTGTGAGTCGAGTCTTAATGAATGAATAAAAAAGGAAGTAAATGTTTTTGAATGAAGTGATTTGTTTGTGACAAAGAGGGGTGTTTCTAGGCCAGGGGATGCCTCGGTCTACTCACCAAGAGGTTATAGAGGTTGGGTAGGGAGCAAGAGACATCTTGTTTATCCTTGCCACAGAGGGCAATGTGGGATCGGGAGTAATCCCGGTCTCCTTGCCACAGAGGGGCAATGAGGGATCGGGAGTTATCTCGGTCTCCTTGCCACAGAGGGGTTAAGTTCGTCGGGAGAAATCTCGTCGTCTTGCCGGCATAGTGCACTGCAGCCATGATCATGATCGAAACAGAGGGTCAAAAATCAAGGATCTGATTTCTAGAGGAAAAAGTAAAAGAAAAGAAAAGTTAAAGTTAAAGTTTCAAAGTTTCAGTTGACTCGTCTTACGTTTATGTCAGTCAATCAGTTATGCATGAGGTTAAGTTTAATGTTATGAAAGTTTATGTTATGAAAGTTGAAAGTCTATCATAGCGTGAGTTCATCATTGCATGCTATATTACTCTTGTATTTTCATGCATATTTACAGTTAAAGTTCAAAGTATACTATGTATCATAGTTTGAAGTATCGCATCACGTATTTTAAACCCTTGTTATTACACTGTTTATACTTGTTGAGTCTTTAGACTCACTATGCTTGAATGTTTGCAGGTGAGGAGACTGTTGTTGAGATGGAGGGGCATGATCTACTGGGATGAGGCCATCGGTGGTGCAAGGCCCAGTGACCGTTGCTTCTTTATGTTTAAGTTTTTCCGCACATTACTCTGTTATGTAATAATGAAGAGTTATTTGAGTACTTTCAGTATTTATAGCCAGGATGTGCATTCCCTGTGCTACAGTTTATGAATTTGTAGTATGTCTACACTTATGCATGTTTATGATTATTGCGAACTTTTAAATGCCTTAGTTTACTTTATGCTGTAACCGGGAGGTGGTTACTAGGATTGCATGTTTATGATTAGCGCACTTGAGTTTTTATGTCAGTATTTCTTTCCTTATTTGAATTGCTGACTGAATCTTGTTGGCTTGTTTGTTTTACAAATAGGTCATGGCAAAATTTTTAAAAATCCGTAATTTTCCTTTATTTTAATTATAGTCTAGTAGTGAGGGTCGTTTCATCACGTCTTTGTCTCACCAATCATTAATAAACTCAAACATATACCAACTCAACTTTAAAAAATAAAACTTTTTTCACACTTTTTCACACACCACCTCCCCAAACTTAAATATGTGCATTGTCCTCAATGTACAGTAATAAATAAAAATAAGCAACACATACCTTGAGCACCGAGCGTCAGTACTCAAAATTATTATTGACGTCTAATTTCCTCATGAAAAAAATATAATAAAAGAAAAACACCTAAAATAAAAAAAATCAAATAAAAAAAATACTAGCTTGGGTTTCCTCACAAGAAGTGATTAGTTTATAGTCCATAGCCCGACTATATGCCACTTCTAGCCCGTTGCCACTTTGTTGGAGGTTTTGACTTTCTCTTTTACCCTCCAAACATACTCAATAACCCTCTTGAACTTAGATTTTGTTTTTTTCTTTTTTTTCTTTAGTACCTTCGGTTCCTTCTCCCTTGACAATTTTACTGCACTAGAATTCGCTACAGCTTTCCATCTTCTTTGATTGTTCAATCATGTACACCTTCTCAGTGGAAGAATTTTCAGCCTTCTTTAACACCTTAAAAAACACCTTTTCACAGTCAACACCCATTGCCAGCTTAACTTTTTTGACATCAAATCTTGGCTTCAGCAGTAGCCAAGAATGATCTCCCAAGATCAACGGCATATTTGCATCCTCCTCCGTATCTAGCAACACAAAATCCACAGGAAAAATAAAAATATCATGGATAATTCCATGCGGATATGTGATAGATCTATCGGCTAAATGCAATGCGATTTTATTAGGCTTCACTTTGCCAAGTCCTAAGCTCCTGAAAACAGAGAAAAACATCAAATTAATGCTAGCTCCTAAATCAAAAAGTGCTTTATTAAAATTAGAAAAACCAATAGTGCAAGGAATTGTAAAACTCTCTGGATCTTTTAGTTTATGTGGTATCTTATTTTGCAGTAAAGCACTGCACTACTCAGTCAAATTCACTATCTAAAACTCCTCCAACTTTCGCTTACTAGACATTACCTCTTTCAAGAATTTTGCATAATTTGGCATTTGCAACAAATCAATGGCGAATGGAATATTTATGTAAATTTTCTTAAAAATATCAAGAAACTTGGCAAACTGATCATCCATTGTTTTCTTCTTGAATCTCTGTGGATAAGGAAGCTTCGGCTTAAACATAGACTTCTCTTCAGGCTTACTCTTCAACTTCATAGGCTTACTCTCACTAACTTCAGCTTCTTCAACTTTCTTCTCCTTCTCAACTTTAGATTCGGCTCATTGACTCCAGCTTCTTTTCCACTTCTCAATGATATTTCTTTACAATGTTCTAATGGATTTACCTCAGTATTAATCGGGAACTGACATTTGTTTTGATCTTTCAGTGCATTTGTCAGCTGCCCAATCTGTGTATCCAAAGATTTCATCGTGTCACCCATATTACTCATATGCATCTCCAAACTATCAAGACAAAATTCCGTCATCGTCATTCATTTTCCAGACTCCGCAACAAAAGTACTAACCACATCCTCCAGAGATGGCTTCCCTTCTCCCTTATTTGTATTAAATCCCAGAGAGGGATTCAATACATTCCTGTTATTATCATAAAAAAAATTTTCATTGTTACGCAAATCAAGATGATAAGAGTTTGGAAAATGGTTACCTAGATATCCTCCATAGCCTCTGGAGTTAATGTATTGGGCCTCATCAGGATTGTGAAAACTTGACCGCTTAATTCGGTGTTTACTTGCAAGTGCACTAGGTCAAGTAATAGTATATGTATGTGAGTCCAAGTATCGATCCCACAGAGACTGTAGTCAATTCTGAAGATTTAATTATTTATTTTAATCTAGACAGAATAATAAACATGAGTGCTAAGAATTAAATAAAAAATCAATTATTAAAAATAATAATAATTTAAAAAATAAGAAAAATAAATTCAATTAAATTGAGACAACCAAGACACAAACATGTACCGAACAAATTATGCAAACACATGGCAAAATATAAGATCCAAATTTAATCTTAAATCACGGCGAATTCTCCTAATTTATTTAACAATCTATTTCTAAAATAGCTAAATCTATTAAAATATTGACAGATTAATCTTTCATAATTCAAATCAAATTCAAATGCATTCGGAATTGTGAGAATCCAGTTTTTACCTAATACCGCACAATAAAATCGAATACTATTTTTAGTCAATTTAACCTTGTGTTGATTAATGGAGCGATCAAAATCAATTACTCACCTTTCCACTCGGAATCGATTAACATGCAAGTAAATAATTGATCAGATTATTCACAAAAACAAAATAATAATCCAAAAATCAATAATCTAGATAAAAATCCAAAAATCCAAAATCAACATCCACATATTTGACATAAAATTTTTCGGCCCAATCTCGCCGTCTTAGTTGAAAGGAACTACTCAATAATTGAAAATATTAATTCAAAATAAAAAGAAAAAAAAGAAGATGAAAAGAAACTAGAATGGAGTGTTCTTCAAATCTTCAATCTCCGCCCTAGCCGCCTCGATCTGTGCGTGCGATCTCTCCTCTTTCATCTGCTGTTAAGTACCCTTTTATATGGCTTTGAAATCCCATAAAATAAAGCCCGCAAAATAAGACTTTTAATTGCCGAAAATTTTGATTTTTTGATCTGCGCGATATCTCGCTCGAGTGGTAGAAAATTCCCGCTCGAGCGAGAATTTTCTACCACATATTTTTTTCCCGCAGCACAAATCTTGCTCGAGCGGTAGAAAATTCCCGCTCGAGCAAGCAACTTTTTGTCCAATGCGCAGCGATTTTAAAAATTCATATCTAGAGTTCTAGTCGTCGGATCGAGCCGAAATTTGGAAAGCGGCTTCAAAATATCTTGAAGTTCATTTTTGAACGGTTGATATTAGATTTGATGAATTTTTGACCATTGTTGCTCCGTAATTCATTCTTGCGGCTCTACTCTTGCTCCAAATTCTTGATTTCTTCAATATTTCCTTCAAATAAAACCCGGAGAGTGAAATGAACATGCATGAAATAAATTATAAATAAAACATGTAAAAACACATGAAACCATATGAATGCATGCCAAATAAATCTAAAAATAACACAAAATAATGCACACAAAAGACACTAATAAATTTCCCCATACTTAAACCTTGCTCGCCCTCGAGCAAGACATATGACAAACAAACACAAAACACAAAAAAAAAGTAGGAACGGTTCATGGCATGTGTCAGCCTCAGAGAAGTTCTATTGTCAACTAAAAAACATGAATGCTCTCAACCGTTCATAATACACCTTCGATTTAGCGTGAACGTGTGTGTGTGCAATGTTATTCCAGCTACATGAAACTTAGAAAGAATCTGTTTTAAGACTGCTTAGCTACCTAATAACACATCAGTGCAAGAGTCACTCGTATGCGCCAATTCCTTCCAATTGCCTCTAACAAAACACACCTTCTTTGAGATTATTTTTACGCACCGCCGGATTTTGAACCCAGCTTTTTAAAGCCCCAATAATTACCTGCAAACTTAGCTATAACTGTGATTGGATTTGGATTTCAATCCCCTCGTCTATAGCTCGGACGGAGCATCAACCCCATTGAATCCGCAAAATTAGTTTTAGACTAGGCAATTAGGATTTCAATCCCTTGCCCGAAACCCGAATGGAGTTTAATTTTTCAAACAATCGTATCAATTTTAAATTTTTCAAAAAGTTTTGTGCGCCCAAGATCATAAGTGCAATTTGTAGAGGATCAATAGAATTCACATGATACAATTAAGATCACTAAACACCTAGTGCTGTGCAATGGTCAAAGAGACACAAACTTCATCAAATCTTTCGCCACAATTCACTGTTTTAACATGAGTACTAAAAATGTTCACGGTCCAAACTACGGTTTCTCATGTCGAATGAAGAGCAACATTTTCACAAAAAATTTCATTTTTCTAACTTCATAACATCATTGGCTCCCATTCATTATCCTACTCAATGCACATACAACTAACACAAAAACTAACCAAATTCACACAAACTTAAACATTAACATATCCAACACAAACAAAACACACAATGAATTAAAAACTAGACTATCCCCCCATACTTATCCAAAGCATTTCCCTCAATGCTTTAGAAACAATGAACAATATGCAAAAATAACCAAACAAATTCAAGACGAACAAAAAACACAATGAAAACAAAATTAACACTCTCCTGGTTTTAGATTCCACATCCTCCTCCGACTGTGGAGCACGAACATCAACTTCTCATAGCGGGGCAACATACTGCACATATAAAGGCGACGGTTAAGGCGTTGGATTAGAAAAAATTAATAAAAAAAATAACAATAAAAATTAAAGAAAAGAGAACACTGGGTTGCCTCCCAGTCAGCGCTAAGTTTATAGTCTATTGCCTGACTTTCCAGTAGCATCCATCAAAGAGCGGTTGCCGCCCATAGTAAGAATCATACGACTCTATGTATGGCTCTTGATTTCCTACGCCCTCAAGCTTGGCGTGATATAAACATGGAAAGCTCGTCGGTTCAACAATACTAGTTATGAAATTTTTCTTTAGGAAGGAGACTCCGAATCTTTGCTGAAGCTCATAGAGGATGGAATACTGTGGAGTTGGCGTCAATGAAAAGAAAGGATCTTCTAATGGTGTACATGTAAAGACCACAAACGATGTCAAATCCTTCGCCTTGTATATTTATTCCTCCTCCACTGTCACATTTGGCTCTTCTTCGCATGAAGATTCCTCAAAAAATATTTCCTCATGATCTGGCGCAATTAATTCATTCTCATGACAGATCTCAGAAAGTGGTTCTTTAAAACACTCAATATGCTCATCCAAGAAACTTAAAGAGTTGATGCGGCTTTCTAAAAACCTATTTATCTATGTCTGTTGTCGGTTGTCGCACAATGTTCTCCAACTGAGCCACATGATCCTAAAAACGCCCTATAAACTCTTCTTGATGCTCAGGTGGTTGGTTCTCAAAATTTGTGGAGTTGAATTTTAGAGGATATTTGTGACTCCAACCCTGCAGTGAAGGATCACAATGCCAATGGTAGTCGAAATCTGCCATATCATTTAACAAGTGCATCGAACTATCGTAATCTCTGCTGAACAAGTGACTTACAGATGACAAAGCTCCATAATCCACCCAACGTTTTGTTGTCTCATCAAAACCACCATAAAAAATTTGTACTAGATTGTAGTTTGAAAAATCATGATATCGACAATTATTTGCCAAATCATTGAATCTCCCCCAAGCAACATAGAATGTGTGAAGACCTCGGGTGCTAATCTCAATTATTGACATTCAATCAGAATTACACTGATAATTAAACTAATAACTTACAAGAAAACAAATTAAACTTGAAAGCAAAAGCAATAAAAAAAATTATTTTTTTTTTAAAAAGGCCTCGCTCGATCGGTAAAAGTTCACCGATCGAGCGAGCACAAATTCAGAAACTTTCTGCCCGCAATTCACATGGCCTCGCTCGATCGGTTAAAGTCAACCGATCGAGCGAGAAGGTTTTGTGCAGAAATCCAGAATCTGCTGTTGCTGTCCTATGCAAGATATAAAGAGCTTGAAACATTCTAGGCATCTCAATTCCATACTAGAATGATCTAAAGGCAAGCTACAAGGTATAACCTGCATACAAACTCAAACCTTAACTTGTACAAGTTTCTACAATGCAATACATCAAACTCATAAGTTGCATACAAGTATTGAAACTAAACTTCCAACAACTAACTTATACAAGGTTTGACAACATATATACAAACTCCAGGTAGCTCAAAACATCAATTTGACAGCAACTTCTATTCTTAACCCGAGTCTCCACTCTAATATCTCAATCTCTCGCTTCCATGTCAAGTCCGACTCGCTACTCTTCAACCTGATGCAATGCACACATACAAGCAAAACAACAGCCGGATAACTCCGGTGAGAATAAATCTCAGTATGAAAGACATCTATATAAATCAAATAGAAATAACTCAATCAAGTAATTTACTATTACAATAAACAATTTCCTTATACCTTACCTGCCGGATGTCTTTCAAATAAACTCATTCAATATCATAAGGACTCGAATACGATTGAAGGTTAAAGGATTCAAGTCTTATAGAATCGATAATTTAAAAATTCATATCGTTGGGATCCCGGGAATATAATCAGGCCATAAGAAAATCAAGCCTCTTACCTACGCTCTCGCTCGGGGTGGTAAAATCTGATATTCCCTGGACTGTGAACACTATATTGAGAATCGTGGCAAAATAAATCAAGTCAGATCCCTAGCCTCTCGCATATAAGTTCACCACGTCCAATATTTTCTTTTCTATTCTGTTTTCAAGGTTTCGAAAGAATTGTGGCTCAAAGGGTTTACTCTCAACTCTATAATCAACCTACCACAACTTAACACTTCAAAATAATCTAAACCAACAATCTCAAATAAATTATTCATCATATATCTCTATAATATTCATATTTTCAGAGCCTTACAATTCCTCCCCTCTAAGGAATGATTTCGTCCTCGAAATCGCATTCTATCTTACCAAAAAATCTCATAAACTGAAAAGATTCCTGAAGTAATTCTTACTTCTATTCTGTGAATTCAGATATTTGTTCTGATATCTCTTCTCGTCTTTTCCTTTCTGATCACTTATTCAATCATATCAATTTCATTCTTCCGTAGTCACTGAGTTAACTCACTTCTAAGCTGCTCTTACTCCTGATCAAAATCTGTATTGATCATTCCAATTATTTCACAACCCTATCAGGTTCTGTTTCATCTAATTGGAATTCATAGACAAGAGTTTAATTGATGTTCTTCAGCGTATACACCAGAAACAAGTCTTATTTATTCACAAACCTCTAGATCGTTTCTGAACTCTCTCTTTCTGAATCAAATGGTGCTTCAAACAGAACAGTTCTCGCTGATCATTCTGTTCAAACTTCAAAATTTATATCTGTCATTCAATTTTCAACTCTAACCAGTCTGCACTGTTCTTATTCTGTTCAAATCAATCTTTACATTTTCAATTTTTTCACAAACCATATCCGGTTTGATCGCTGATATTTCGGAAATACTCTCTCAAAATAAAGAAATTCCTGATTCTGTTATCATCTCATAATCAAAACTCTATCTCTATATCCATTAGTTAGCTGTTACAAGAATCATAATCATCAAGTGGCAAAAATAAATCAGATAATACCGAATCAGATACTATAATTCTGAGCATTTCAAAAACAAAATTTGGATAGTCGCCTCAGACAATCCATCAATCACAGGATGGTATAGTGCAATCACCTCCAATCAAACACTCGGAATCTCTGAAAATCGATGCCACACTCTCTCAAAATAACTCTAAAGTCTCTATCTCGACAATAGATTTCAATGATTCTTGTAATCTTATAACATCAATACCTTCTTAACAACTATCTAATCATATCTGTATTCCATCTAATACAGTATATTCTTAAATCGATCGGAACTTATCTTCATTCCATTCGCAAACTCTTGACAACTCGAGTAGTTTCAACTAAAATTATTTCGAAAATTCGATCTTACTTCAACTCAAAAATCATAAAACCGTTTCATAGCCCATTCAGTCTCCTCTTTTCTGCTTCTTTTACAGGAAATTCAGATATTGAGACTTCAATTCGGTCGTATCTGTTTCCATTTTCTTTCATCAATACTAAATTTCGAGTAATTCATACATTTTTCAAACAGCTGAATGGATATTTAATCTGTTGTAGTGTGCCTTTTCCAGGATGTGATATCTCATATCTAGATTACCTGACACACTCAAATGAATATTCATTTCAACATCCATTCTTGTTTCTAAATTCTAATCGCTTGATTTAAACTCAATGTTGCTTTAACTCTCCAAACAAATCTAACGTAGTTTGGATTGCAACAATCCTGATTATCTGAGTATCTTGTCTAGAACTCAAGTACAAACAAAGTCTTTAATCAGTCGATCAAGCCTTAATATCCAGTTATGGCAAAATCATACAATCAATTCAAAATTCTTACTGATACTCTGACTCTAAATTTCTATCAGTTACGAGCCAAAATCACTAAAATATACTGAATTTATATATCAAATGATTAAAGACTCTTGAAATTCATAATCAAAGAAACTCACTCAAGTAGAGGTCATCCAAAGAACACATATTCTGAACGACAAAATTTGTAAAGTCAAAACAACTCACTTGCGTCTCGACTTTAAGCGAGTGAATCAAATCAGACTCTAACAAGGAATAAGAGTCAATCAAAATCAATCGAGGTCGAATACAAAAACTCATAATCGATATCAAGAAATTCAAGAGTCATGATTCCATGATATACTAGATTCAGCAAAATCAAAAAGAAGACTCAACTGTAACTGATTTTCTTACTTATCTTATCAAATTTCTAAATTGTTCCCAAATAATCATGATTGATTCAAGACTTATTCAATACCCAAAATAAGCGGAACCTGAATTTGATAATTCTCACAATATTTCAAGTAACACAATCAACTTCCTTTCAATCTGATTTCTATCAAACTCTAATTCAGCTTTTCTGATACAAGTACTGATATCTTATTTCTTAGCCGTTCATCACGATTAGTTCATAATAACTATTTCAGATAAAGGTTCAACATACCGTTAAAGTAACATAATAGATTATGCAACTATATCTGTATGCAATGCACCCAGTTTCATCAATATACAGGCAAATTACTCAAAGCTCAATTATACCTGTAGTGTCATCATCTGGTGCATATTGAACCAAAGTATCTGTAGATGCTTGTTGTCTCAGAGTTGGATCTTCATTCAAGTTTCTCCTCGTTCCCCAAGGATTAGGACACACTCTCGAAAAATGTCCCACTTGATAGCAACGATGATATTTTCCTAAAGTTCCTCGGCATTCATTGCTAGCATGTTTTCCTCCACAATGAGTACAGTATTCGCCGGCATATTCTGCTTTCTGACTCATACGAAGTTGCTTCAGTCTTCTAGAGCTAGAAGAGATACTTCCAGACTTCTTGAACTGTTGCCTCAAATGCTGTAACCGCTTTTCACTTCCACTAACACTACCTCCTGCCTCATATCTGCTCTGTGATGACAATGGTGACTGAAAGTGCGGTTGTTCGAAATGCTGAGGCACGATTGAACTTTCTTTCTGTCTCATAAAACCGTCTTCAGCTCTTTTAGCCCTGTCAATAGCATCAACCAATCTATTTGGTCGCCCAACATCTATCCAAGCATAAATTTCCGGATTCAGTCCATTGATAAACAAATTCATTTGGACTTCTTCATCCCGAATTACGTGAGGAACAAATCGGAGCAAGTTGGAGAATTTAGCAACATACTCATCGATCGTCATATTTCCTTGTTGCAAGTTAAAAAATTCTCCTGCTCTATCTTCTCTATAAGATCTCGGAAGAAATTGTTGACAAAATTCAGTCTTAAATACCTGCCAAGAAATTACTATACCTCTGTTTTCCAGACATTGCTTCGTCGCACACCACCAGCTTCTTGCTAAATCTTGCAGTTGGTATACAACAAGCTTGATTCTTCGTTCATCAGAGTATTCTAAAGATTCAAACAATTGATCAAGCTCTTCTAACCAACCTTCACAAACATTAGTATCTTCGGTACCTTTCAGAATTGGCGGATTATAAGTCTGAAATCGTTCAAATAGCACCTCCATCGGTGTGAGTGTAGCATCCATCGATTGTGATAGGTTACTACAATACTGATCTGTTCAATCGGAGGTACTTACTTCACTTGCGGAGTACTGTTCGGTTCAATCTGGGGTGCTTACATCACCCAAATAACCTGACTTACATGAAAATAAAATTCATAAGCAACACGGAGAGTATACTATTCAAATCATTAAAAATACATATAATCTCATGATTTGTCATATTACTCATGCTTACAACTCTTCATGCTATTCAAAGAAACATGCCTACAAGGAATTCAAAATTCATGTGAATTCACATAATCAAGTAAGCACATAAATATTTAAGCATGTACTCAAATAAATTTTTTTTCCAAGAAGTAAATCACACTCACATACATTTTATCAATTTCAGTAAAGCATCAATCAAGCCATACTAAAAAAAAATGCATGCGACTCGATCTACCCCGCTCAACTTCTATCTTATTCCAAGAATTTACGCCCTGATACCACCTGTTGTGAAGACCTCGGGTGCTAATCTCAATTATCGACATTCAATCAGAATTACACTGATAATTAAACTAATAAGTTACAAGCAAACAAATTAAACTTGAAAGCAAAAGCAATAAAAAATTTTTTTTTTTTAAAAAAAGGCCTTGCTCGATCGGTAAAAGTTCACCGATCGAGCGAGCACAAATTCAAAAACTTTCTGCCCGCAATTCACATGGCCTCGCTCGATCGGTTAAAGTCCACCGATCGAGAGAGAAGGTTTTGTGCAGAAATCCAGAATCTGCTGTTGCTGTCCTATGCAAGATATAAAGAGCTTGAAACATTCTAGGCATCTCAATTCCATACTAGAATGATCTAAAGGCAAGCTACAAGGTATAACATGCATACAAACTCAAACCTTAACTTGTACAAGTTTCTACAATGCAATACATCAAACTCATAAGTTGCATACAAGTATTGAAACTAAACATCCAACAACTAACTT
Source organism: Henckelia pumila (assembly GCF_033568475.1). Classification (NCBI taxonomy): domain Eukaryota; kingdom Viridiplantae; phylum Streptophyta; class Magnoliopsida; order Lamiales; family Gesneriaceae; genus Henckelia; species Henckelia pumila. Next base: position 147,526,257 of record NC_133120.1, read on the forward strand.
ATACAAGGTTTGACAACATATATACAAACTCCAGGTAGCTCAAAACATCAATTTGACAGCAACTTCTATTCTTAACCTGAGTCTCCACTCTAATCTCTCAATCTCTCGGTTCCATGTCAAGTCTGACTCGCTACTCTTCAACCTGATGCAATGCACACATACAAGCAAAACAACAGCCGGATAACTCCGGTGAGAATAAATCTCAGTATGAAAGACATCTATATAAATCAAATAGAAATAACTCAATCAAGTAATTTACTATTACAATCAACAATTTCCTTATACCTTACCTGCCGGATGTCTTTCAAATAAACACATTCAATATCATAAAGACTCGAATACGGTTGAAGGTTAAAGGATTCAAGTCTTACAGAATCGATAATTTAAAAATTCATATCATTGGGATCCCGGGAATATAATCAGGCCATAAAAAAATCAAGCCTCCCACCTACGCTCCCGCTTGGGGTGGTAAAATCTGATATTCCCTGGACTGTGAACACTATATTGAGAATCGTGGCAAAATAAATCAAGTCAGATCCCTAGCCTCTCGCATATAAGTTCACCACGTCCAATATTTTCTTTTCGATTCTGTTTTCAAGATTTCGAAAGAATTGTGGCTCAAAGGGTTTACTCTCAACTCTATAATCAATCTACCACAACTCAACACTTCAAAATAATCTAAACCAAAAATCTCAAATAAATTATCCATCATATATCTCAACAAGAAATCATGTTGAAAGCAAACAACTCATATATCAATTAACTCAATCAACTAAGTCATGTAATTCATAGAATCATATAAGATTAAGTAAAACACCTAATCATGCATGTATGTGATTTAATAAACTCAAAAACCACAATATTCCGAGTTATTCTACCTGTCGAATTAATGTCGAATCATACCTTGATCTTGATCTTTACTTCTCAAAACTCTTGTAACTTCTAAACAACAACAACAAGCTTCTCAAAATTCTGCTCACTTCACTTCTTGTTCATTCTTCTTTAGTTATGTCCAACTTGAAGCTCATTTCAAATCAATTCCGGACTCATCGACTCGACTTCGATACTTTCCAACTTAAATCTGAATTACATTGTTTAAAACTCAACATCAGCTTCTAAACATCATTACAATTCATCAAGCAGCCACTACAATTCTTGATCGATTGACCGGAATTTAAACCGACGGCGCAACGATTCAAATTTGATAAATCCAAAGGCTTACACATCATCTAAAATTGATCTAAATCTAATATCAACCTCAATATATAAGCCATAATTCAAAAATAGCATCCCAATAATTTCAGAATTTCATATCAATTCAAAATCTTCTACCGACGGCACAACGGACCGGAATTGAAAATTCTAAAAGCATTAACATCATCTTCTCAATCATCTAAACACATATTCATACCAATTCCCATCAGCCATACACGAATTCAGCAGCATAAAATTTCAAGAAATTCAAAAAATATTCAAAAATTGATAAACAAGCCCGAACGACGATCTTTTCACGATTTGACTTAGATATGCTATCGTCGTATATACTAGAACACGTTTATACAATCAAATCTTAATTCTAACAACATCTTAAAATTCAAACACGGTAGAATTTAGCCAAACTTACGTCAAAGTGTAGCACTCGAAGCCGTGATCGCAAATATACGATCAATTTGAAATTCTACCGGCCGGATTAAATTCTACAAATTTTGGAAATGGAAGAATCGACTTCTCTTCTTCTTCCTTGGCTGAATCTCGACTTCTTTTTTTGAAATCTGATGGAGTTACACGTTTATATTCATTTAGCTTACATGTGTCATCCACTTGCAATATGGAAATTGCACTTTGGTCTCTGAGAGCTTGGTTATTTGCAAATTGTCCTTAGAACCTTCATTCATCTCTCTCGGTCTTGCTACTGCTGAAGGGAAGATATACACATGCAAAGTGTAATATAAATCTCTTGTTGACAAGTCAAATCCCATTTTTACAGTTTAGCCCCTAAAACTTCGATATTTGCAGTTCAGTCCCTGCTCGAGTTCCTTCTTCCAATTAAATCCTTTAATTCTCGGAACATGGAATTTGAATCTTAAATCCCACAAATATTTAATTAGAATATTTATTCTTTTAATTTAAGAATCCCGAATTTAATTTTCAAAACCCGTAAATTCTAAAATTAAATATTTTCGCCTCGAAAATTAAATCTCTAATTTCCATAAATTCCAAATTGAATATTTTCCAAATACTAAATTTAAATCTCTAATTCCATAATTAATATTCATATTTTCAGGGCCTTACAGAATGGCTCAGAGTATTGTTGGTCAAACCTTGTGAACGCACGTCGATGATCCATCTACAAGCACCTCACAAGTAAAAAAAACAACAAAATAAATAATAAAAAATAAATAAATAACAATAATAAAATGTCTAGTATCAAGCAAATAATCTATCCTAATATTAACTAAACAGTCCCCGACAATGGCGCCAAAAACTTGACCGCTTAATTCGATGTCTACTAGCAAGTGCACTAAGTCAAGTAATAGTATATGGATGTGAGTCCAAGTATCGATCCCATAGAAACTGTAGTCAATTTTCAAGATTTAATTATCTAGTTTAATCTAGACAGAATAATAAATATGAGTGCTAAGAATTAAATAAAAATTAAATTATTAAAAATAATAAGAATTTAAAATAGAAGAAAAATAAATTTAATTAAATTGAGACAACCAAGACACATGCATGTATCGAACAAATTATGCAAAAAAGTGGCAAAATCTAAGATCCAGATTTAATCTTCAATCACGGCGAATTTTCCTAATTTATTTAACAGTCTATTTCTATAATAATTAAACCTATTCAAATATTGACGGATTAATCTTTCATAATTCAAATATAATTCAAATGCATTCGGAATTGTGAGAATCCAGTTTTCACCTAATGCCGCACAATGAAATCGAATACTATTTCTAGTCAATTTAACCTTGTGTTGATTAATGGAGCGATCAAAATCAATTACTCACATTTTCACTCAGAATCGATTAACATGCAAGTAAATAATTGATCAGATTATTCACAAGAACAAAATATAAATCCAAAAATAAATAATCTAGATAAAAATCCAAAAATCCCAAATCAACATCCACATGTTCGACATAAAAGTTTTCGGCCCAATCTCGTCATCTTGGTTGAAAGAAACTACTCAATAATTGCAAATATTAATTCAAAAATAAAAAAAGAATAAAAAGAAAAGAAATTATAATGGAGCGTTATTTAAATCTTCAATCTCCGCCCTTGCCGCCTCGATCTATGCGTGCGATCTCTCCTCTTTCATCTGCTGTTAAGTCCCCGTTTATATGGCTTTGAAAGCCCATAAAATAAAGCCCGCAAAATAAGATTTTTAATTGCCGAAAATTATGATTTTCTGATCTGCGCGATATCTCGCTCGAGCGGTAGAAAATTTCCTCTCGAGCGAGAAACTTTCTGCCCCATATTTTTTTCCCCGCAGCACAAATCTCGCTCGAGCGGTAGAAAATTCCCGCCCGAGAGAGAAACTTTCTGTCCAGCGCGCAGCAATTTTAAAAAATTCATATCTAGAGTTCTAGCCGTCGGATCGAGCCAAAATTTGGACAGCAGCTTCAAAACATCTTGAATTCATTTTGAACGATGGAGATCAGATTTGATCTAATAAATTTTGACCATTGCTGCTCCTTAATTCATTCTTGCGGCTCTACTCTTGCTCCAAATTCTTGATTTCTTCAATATTTCCTTCAAATAAAACCTAGAGAGTGACATGCACATGCATGAAATAAATTATAATTAAAACATGTACAAACACACATGAAACCATATGAATGCATGCCAAATAAATCTAAAAATAACACAAAATAATACACACAAAAGACACTTATCAGTGCCTCTAAAATATTAATAGTCTTACCTTTGAAATTTCTAGTGCTCATAGCCGCTATCTATGTAGTCAAAGCCAAGACTTGAGCAGATAAAGATGTAAGAGGATACAATGCATAAACTCCTGCTGATTTTTGGATGTCAACTCGTTCATTCGACCACTGAAAGCTGTTGATAGTCATTTTCTCCAGCATCTCATATGCATGAGCAGGATCCTTTGCAAATATTGTACCTCCAACCGCAGAATCCACAGACATCCTTGTTGGATCATTCAGTCCACTATAGAATAATTCATTATGCTCCCAATATGTAAATTTATGATTTGGGCATCGCCTGAGAAAATCCTTGTAACGCTTCTAGGCCTCGTACAGCTGTTCAGAATCATGTTGCCTAAATGTGCCGATTTCATTCTTCAATTGGGTGGACTTGGCAGGTGGAAAATATTTTTCAAAAAATTTCACTATCGTGTCCTCCCATGTAGTAATTCTCCTCAACGGTAGTGATTGAAGCCAACACCTTGCTAGATCCTTGAGAGAAAATGGAAACAAGCGCAATCTAATAATATCCTCAGAAACACCATTCATTTTTACCGTATCAGTGATCTCCAAAAATGTCCTCAGATGCAGATGAGGATCGGTAGTAGAACTTCCATTGAATTGGTTCTGCTGAACCATATTGATCAGTGTAAGTTTCAGCTCAAATTTATTTGCATTGATAGTTCCTCTAGCTATGCCAGAATAATGAGCATGGACTACTGGCCGGAAGTGGTATCTAATTGGCACCAAAAGAGGTTGATTATTTTCAATCATTGCTTGCACCTCTTCTCTTATTTATTTTCCTAATGCTCTCTGTAATGATCCAAAAATGTTTAATTTGAAGATTTATGAAATTTTGGATTTAAATTTTGAGTTTCAGAAATTTAGGGGCCGAATTGAAATTTTTAAGTTTTACCTAGGGCTAAATTGCAAAATGAACTTAACTATTCTCTTAGCCAATCAAAGGAGAGATATTTTATGCATTGTAGCTCATTTTTCAGCCCATCAACAAGAGAGAGAGCCGAGAAGATCAGGGAAAGAAAAAAGACGCCATTTTTGAGTTCTTGGATCTCAAATCCGGCTTCATTCGATCATACGTTAGATTTTAAAGATAACCACATATTTGGAATCCCAGCGTCGAGTGCTTCATTATATGTACATTTGGTAAGATTCTATCGAGTTCCAAATTTTGGGTTATGTTAGATTTGAGATTTGAATGTATAGATTTGTTCTTGAGCTTATAGAGATGGTATATCTAAGACGGTTTGAGAAAATACTATGTTTGAGCATGTTTTGATTTTTGGACGCATTTTTCAAAAATTATAGATTTTTGGGGAAGATTATCTTGAAAATCTGGTGATGATTTTGTGTTGTTTTGGAGTTGACTTTGAGTTGATTTTTATGATTGAGATTTTGGGGATATCCGATTTTTAGCCGTTATGCCTCCGATTTGATTTTTGAAAGAGTTGTTGATTTATTGTTGAGCCAAGAGAATTTGAGAAATGATTTTGTTATTTTATTATCCATTTTAGATTTGATTGGAGTTGATTCAGTTGAAGTTTGCAAGAATTTGATTGTTGAGGAATTCGGGAGAGGTTGGTTTGGTTATTGTTTTGAAATGCCGAATTTTGATCGAATGGAATTGTTGAGTTTGATTGAGTTATTACTTTCAGGGATTTGAGATTCTTCAGAGTTTAAAAGATCAAAGGTATAAGCAGATAATGAAAGAATGGGTTTGAATCCTTGAGATGGTTTTAGATTTCTCGAGCCCTTAAAATCAAACATTTACTTGCTTATATGTTATGTGTTTAATTTATTCGATTCATGAGATTGATTGAATATCATGAGTTATGTTCTTTGATTATAGCTCGATGATTATCGACATTTGCATTTATGATATTTATATGAATCGAAGATTTGATATATGAGATGAAATGATCAAATTGATCAGAGTTTTAGATATATTTGAATTGCATCATCTTATTCATATTGAGCCAGACTCTTTTGAGATTTGATGGCAAAATTTCCTTTGTTGCAGCGGACTTTTGGGTCTATATTTGAGTGGCATAGGATGCAGAGCAGCTCCTATGGCTAGAATACTCTATACAGTTGCTCCAAAGTCCGGGGTTGAGAAGCCCAACACCCTCCCCGATTGGGAGAGTAGGTGGTGTTGTTGTGTTTTTTTCCCTTGGGATCCCTATAGCCGAGATTCATACTGAATCAAAGATTTTGATCGCCCACAGATTCTTGTGCATGCATTTCATTTGAGCATTATCCATTTGATATTTTCATGTACTTAGATTATTTTTATTGAAATGCTTAAATTCTTATTTGCTTCTATCGTTCATAATGATATTCTCATCGGTTTTTCGGCTGTTGCTTTGTCTTATGTGTATGCATTGCAACAGGTGGTTCAGGGTCTAGCTTTAAAGGACCTTGAAGGCGATGGGATTGAGAGTGGAAGTGGAGCTCGGGTTAAGCATTCAAGTCGTTTAACTTATTTTGGAATATATGTCGAACATTGTATTAGTCGAACATTTATGTATATTTGTCTCGTTTTAAGGTATTTTTAAATCCTTTTGATTGTAAGATCTTACAATTTATCGAGAAGCGCGATGTTACGGTTTTTGATGTTTGAATCGAAAAAAAAAAGAGAGGCAGCCAGAGCAGCGCACCCACGCCTCTCGGGCGGCGCGACCGCGCTACACCTCTGCAACAGCAGCGCGGCCGCATCGCCCGAGGTGGGCGGGTGCACTGCTAGGTCAGCCCGTCTATATAAATTTTTTTATTATTATTCCGGTTGGTTGCTTTTCATGTTGTAGATAGAACCCGGGGCATCCACATTATGTGGTATCAGAGCGATAAGATTGTTGGATCGAGTTAGAATTTTGTGAGCGGGGTAGATCGAGTCCTCTTGATTTTATTTTTCGCATGAGATTGATTTCATTGCTTGATTAAATGAATTCCATGCGACCATGATTTACTTTTTTAGGATTATATGCATACGTGCTTATTTGAATTACTTGTAAAATATGTAATAATTGAAAAGAGAATCAGAGAGATTCTTGATAAGAATTTTAGCACTCTTGAGCTTGATGAGCAAAGGATGATTGAAATTGAGATGATGATTATGATTACTTGATTTTATTTATATGATCTCCTCTATATCATAGATGCCTCATCGTAGAGCCAGAAATAGGCCTTTGACTGATGAAATACCTCAGACTGAGCTAGGCGGTGCCGCCATTGAGCCTATGGATGTCGCTCCTACACCGATGGAGGTGTTGTTGAAAAGATTTCAATCTTTTAAGCCACCGACTTTGAAAGGGACAGAAAATTCCATTGAATGTGAGAGTTTGATTGAAGATAATGAACAGTTATTTGAGTCTTTGGATTACTTTGATGATTGCAGATCAGATTGATTGTACATCAACTTCTTGATGTCGCTAAAATTTGATGGATCATGACCAAGAAATCTTTGGAGAATCGAGGTACTGTTATTAGCTGGGCTGTATTTAAGATTGAGTTCTATCAGCGTTTCTTCCCTACATCATAAAAAAAATACAGTGGAGCTTATTTTGCCAACCTGAGGCAAGGTAACTTGAATATCTAGGACTACGTTGCTAAATTCTCGAGTTTGTTGAGGTTTTCACCCCATGTAGCTATTGTTGAGGAAGCCAAGACCGATCAGTTCATTAATGGCCTTAACCCTGAGATCTTTACCTTGGTTAACACTGGATGATCGAGTAATTTTTTCGAAGCCCTAACAGAGCTAAGGGATCAGAGGGTGGTTTGATAAGACATAGAGGAACTCAGTTTGTGCCTCAGCCACCAATATAGCCACATCATGAGACACATTTTTAGCAATAGAACAGATTTGAGGGAGGTGGTAGCAGCAGTGGCAGAAGAGATCACTTCCGACCAAAAGGCAAGCAATTTAAAAGGCAAGGAAGTAGCTCATCAAATTTCAGTGGACCGAGACAGTCTGGTTTGGTTCAGAGTTTAGGATTTTTAGGTTTTTTTTGTAACAAATGTGGAGGAATAAATTCCAATAATAACTGTAAAGGAGTTTCAGGAAGTTGTAATTTGTGCCATCAGATGAGACACTTTGCTAAGGTGTGTCCTAAGCGTGGTTCTGAGATGTCACAAGGTGGAAGTTCATGAAGGCCTGCACCTTATCCTAACAGGCAAGCCCCTACAGTGCATTCCTTTCAGCCTCAGAACAGGCCAGATCAGAACAGACAGGGAGGTAGCCAAAATGTGGACCAACCTCCTAGGCAACAAGAGAGGGTTTATGCACTCACCGAGGATCAAGCTCAGGATGCACAAGATGATGTGATAGCAGATAATTGTTTTATTTTTGGTTATCCTGCTTATGTATTGATAAATACAGGTGCATCACATACATTTATAGCTGAGAAATTTGTTGAGTTGCATTCTTTGCCCTCTAAGCCTTTGCCTTCTATAGTTGCCATTTCTTCGCCCTTGGGGTAGAGGAATCATATCTGTGAAATTGATTAGAGGGTGTGAGCTACAATTTGAAGGGAATATGATTGAACTTGACTGTATAGTATTTGGTTTATTTGATTTTGATTGCATTATTGGAATCGATGCACTAATCATGTACAGGGAAACAGTGGATTGTTTTCAGAAGGTTGTCAGGTTTAGACCAGAGATGACAGATGTGTAGTACCTAAAATCCAATCTACTAAATCACATTCATTAAATTAAATAAATATTATGATTATTATTTTTATGTTTCATTGATTTAAATTCTTTATTTGATTTATGTGTTATTAAAATGTTTATTTATTTATCTAAATGATTTTATTGTACCAACTATTTAATTAATGCTTTTGATGGTTTAGTTTATTTATTTAAATAATTTTATTATACAACTTATTTGTTTTAATGATTTTAAAGGTGTAAGCTTGCTTATTCAAATGATTTTAATTGTCCGCTTATTAATTTAAAATGACTTAAGTTTATTGAATAGTTATTTAAATGATTTTAAATGTCTAACTTATTTATTTAAGGGCTTTTGATTGTTTAATTTGTTTTAAAGATTTTTATTTTTGCTCGTGTATTTATTTAATTGACTTTTAAATGTTCAGATAATTTATTTAAATTATTTTAATCGCTCTCATTATTATTTAAATGTCTATTATATCATTGTGACATCAAAATATTTAAGTATTGGTTTTTAAAAAATTCTTGAGTTATGAAGAATTTTAGCGTCAAGAATTTCATAATCTAGATTACAAGCCTAAGTTCGTTCTAATATTTATAATTTTAATTTATGAGATTTAATTGCTTTAAATTCCTTTAAAGTTTATGTTGCTCAAATATTTAAGTTAATTATTCTTAAGATGCTTGAGTTCAGTGACTTCCGGTCCCGGCATGAGGTGATGGTGGATTTTGATGGTAAATTCTTAGATTTTTCAAGAGTTAATATTTGTGAGGAGTTGATAAAAATAAATCAAGTTTCTATTTTTTTAAAGATTTTCCGGGTGACCAAAATCGTCTTTGAGGCATTTATGAATTTATTTTAGAACTTTCCAAAAAGTTAGCATTTTAAAACCCGGAAAGTGAAATTAAATTATTTATTTCAAATTCTTGAATTTTCAAACATAGGAATTTTGAGGGGCTAATTTTGAGTAGTGGTAAAGTTGTAAAACTTTAAGTAGCACTTTTATAAGTTGAAGGTGTAGCACTTTTAAGACTTTGACTCACACACACATACTTATACTTACACACACATATACATATACACATTTATTTGTCCCTACATGATGTGATGATATTTTTCTATATTTATGTGTGTTAATTGGTGTGATTAGAAGAGTTTGCGTTGATTAAATTCATTGTATAGTTACTAATGAACGTTTTTGGTTTGGTTTAGAGAAGGAAATGAGCAAGGATGAAGGCTTGGATGTTGTTTGCACAACATGATGCGCTGTTGAGGATTATGTGATGCGCGTTTGCGCAAGGCAGTGTGCGGATGATTTTTGCGAGAAAGAGTTTGGCAGCTCGATCTGCATACTTCAACCGATCGAGCGGTGCCAAGAAATATGAAAACAGTAGGATTGGAAAAATACTCTTGCTCGATCCGCAGACTTCAACCGATCGAGCGAGACGGGCAGTTCGGAAAAAAATCTATAATTTAGGAATTTTTATTTTTAAGGACTCTAGCCTTAATTAAAATATATATCTCAAATTTTAGAGTCTTGGAAAATTATGAAGATCTTTGGACGACATAGAAGCAAAAGAGAATCTTTTGGCGGCTAGGTTTCTTCTCTCTTTTCTTAGATTTAATTTTTCTTTCATGAATTTTTCTAGAAAATTCATGAATATTGTTGGCTAAGTTTTAATACTTGGTTGAGGAAGAAGAATCCTTGATTTTGTTTACTCATGAGATGTTGATTTTTAGTGTTTAATTCTTATTGAGTATCAAAAGTTGTTTGGAATTGATTGATATGCTAGTTTATGAGATTTTCGGATTGATCACCCTACGATTTCATTATACAATCTAATGCTAAATTAGAATTCAAATCCATAATTGTTTGAATCAACTAATTTGCGAAGCAACTGCGTTTAATATTTTTTTCTAGTGAATTTGTTAAATCGCAGGAACAATAATTTAATAGATTAAATACAATTGCTGGTATTTGTGTTGTCTAGATTCATCAGTTTTACTCATTTGAATGCTACCTTAACTTTAAATCTAGATTGCTGGTATCCGGGTTGATTTATTTGTAAGGGTTAATCTAGAACGCTGGTGTCTAATTAACTAAGATTAAGGTGAAACATGAATTTGATTTTCAATGATGAATATTTGATAGGATTAATTTTTTCTAGGCAATCGATGATAGAATGAATAATTTCAAGGGTGTAGTCGACCGATACTAAGGCTTGTTTCTTATTGATTTCTTCAGTATAGTTTTAATCTTGCATGTTAGTGATAAAATCAAATTTTAAATTGCTTAAATTTTCAGTAGTTAATCTCTAAACTCAAAAACCCCTTTCTTTTATTTTAGAACACATTAAATTTTCTTTCCTTGTGGGAATGATCTCTACTCTCGCTACTACATATTTATTTGTTTGAGTAGAGTTGGGTTAATTTTGGTGCGATACGACTAAGCGCTACCAAATTTTGGCGTCGTTGCCGGGGAAGGGCATTTAATTTATTTGTGTTTCTTTTTATTTTATTTATTCATTTATTTTTATTCTTTTCCCCAGTGCTTCTCGAGTTTGTTCATGCTTTCAGGTGACTCTTCGAAAGAAGAATTTCCATACGACCCAGAGATAGAGAGAACTTTTAATAAACGAAGGAGAGAAGCTCGTAGGAGACCAGAAGAAGACGAGCGCGTGTTTGAGGATTTTAGACTAGCAATGGCTAACAACGCTAATCTGAGATTGTGACAACTGGGCACTCCTGATCTGAATCAACAGCCCTTATGCATTACTTTTCCTACCTTAGAAGTTAATGCTACTTTAGAATTAAAATCTGGACTAATATATTTGTTGCCTGCTTTTCATGGTCTTGAAGGTGAGGATCCCAACAAGCACCTAATGGAATTCCATGTGGTATGCACGAGCATGAAACCCCATGGAGTAACAGAGGAGCAAATCCAGCTGAGAGCCTTTCCTTTTTCTTTAAAGAATGCTGCTAAGGATTTGCTATACTACTTTCCTCTTGGATCCATTACCACCTGGACAGAGATGAAGAGGATATTCTTAGACAAGTATTGTGAGACCTCGTTTCTAAACAACTAATTTCGGACAAAACAACCAAAGACATAAATTTTTTTTTTTAAAAAAAGGAGGTTCGCACGCCCGCACTGAAGTCAGCGCGCCCACGCCGGCACCTCGCCAAAACCAGCGCGCCCGCGCCCTAACCTCGACAAGAGGCCGCGCGCCCGCGCCGTCCTCTTGCCCAGAAATCAAAGGCACCGGAAGGAAATCCAACCAAACCTAAACACTTGCCTTTAAAATATCTGATAAGCCAAAAACAATACAAGAACAGTTTAGGGAAGAAAAACATTCGATTCGGTAGTACCTACATCGATTCTTGCTTACAATACAACACAAGAAGTTCGAATGACAAAACATGATCGCAAAACATAAACTAGATTGACATGCTAATTCGACTTCTAAACGAGTCTCACTTCTATCTCTTGCTCTTGACGCTAACTAGCTCTACGCTGACTTGATTCTGCCCCTCCTGTTGCCAAGTACACATACAAAACAAAGCAACAGCCGGATAAACCGGTGAGAACGATATTCCCAGTAAAAGCAACATAACACATAATAAAATCAATCAACATGCTTCCAAGGCAATACATAATCAAATAACAACGTAATGAAATGCATGTCTTTAAATCGGGATATCAATTCTGATAAACGAGAGATTTCTGCTGTACTTTTTGGGATCCCGAGGATGAGATCACGTGACGACTCACTGACTCTCCCAATCGAGGTGGTGCCATGTATCCCACTCCTCTAGACATTGAGCAACTATAATGAGTATGCTAGCACTAGGCGCAACGACTACGTCCTAGGCCACTCGACTATAGCTCCCAAACATCTAACAAAGAGCTGTTCTGCCCATCGAAACAATAATGCTGGCTCAATATGAATGCATATGGGAACAAAAAGAAACTTAGCCATATAATTAATTCAAATAATCAACAAAATACAGGTTCCATAAACTAGAACCAGTATCGATGCAATATGTGATTTTAAGGGAAACTCGAGAACCAACTGTCCCGAGTATGCTATCCCGCACAACGATGACTGCTTTTACCTTTCAAGGCAAGTAGTTCCAACTCTGGAAAAGCTACAACAAAAGATTGTATCAACAACTATACAACCTAAACAACAATCGACGGCTCAAGGAAAACTCTTTACCGATCTTCGTCCAACTCTTGACGATTAAATTTTGTTAACCCTGGGCTTGACAAACTCCAAACGAATCTGTTCAGATACAATAAAAGATCAATAACCACGATCAACTTACAAGCCAAGTTCAATAATTCAAAATGGTTCGAAATCTCGAAACTCAAACTGACGGCATAACGGCTATAAACTGAACAAATCGGAAACGCTGACAGCAGTTCAATACCGATATCAATATGAATCAATGCTAAAACAACAATATCAAGGCAATTCCAACAAATCTCAAAACCCAATTTTCGAACAAGGCTTTCGAAAATCAAAACAATTCCGAACGACGCTAAAATTCAAAACCGACAGATAATAAACGATCAGAAATCCGCCAAGTACAACATACTCGAATCTCGAACGATTCTAACAACATCCAAAAACTAGAATGTATCTGATCGAAGAAATACTTATGATAGAACGAAGCTCTCGCTGCTGTGATCGCTAAACTGCCTTCAGAATTAAATTTCAACGGACGAATCGCCTGGAAACCGAGATTGGAAAGCTTGAAAGAGGCGTTCCTAAGCTTCCATGGAGAGAAACAATTTGGAGGAGGAGGATGAAGACTATTCTCAAGTCAAACAAGTGTAGATAATATATAAAATCCCATATTTGCATTTTAGTCCCTGAAATTTCCAAAATTTGCAAAATATACCCTGATCAAAATCAAGTCGGCTCGTGAACTCTGTAATCTTCGATTAACTCAAATAAACTCATTTAAGATAAAATCGGGGCGTTACAATTCTCCCCCTCTAAGAAGAGATTTCATCCTCGAAATCAATACGAATCACAACTCATAAGATAGAATAAAGAACTAAAGACGGTAAGAAGAACTCACGTCATCCGAATAACTCAGGAAAACGTAGTCTCATGTTGGATTCTGTCTCCCAAGTCGCTTCCTTGACCCCATGACGGCTCCACTGCACTTTCACCAACGAAATCAACTTGGTTCTGAGTTGCTTCTGCTTCCGATCAAGGATCTGAATCGGTCGTTCAAAATAGCTCAGAGTCTCGTCTAACTCGGCTTCGTTAGGCTGAAGGATATGAGAAGGATCTGGATGATAATTTCGCAGCATAGAGACGTGAAAAACGTCGTGAATACCAGATAAAGACGGAGGAAGTGCAAGTTTGTAGGCAAGATCTCCTATCTTCTCAAGAATCTCGTACGGACCAATGAATCTCGGAGATAACTTCCCTCTCTTCACAAATCTGACAGTACCTCTGAAAGGAGAAATCTTAAGGAAAACACGGTCTCCCTGCTCGAAACTTAGAGGTCTACGTCTGACATTTGCATGCTTCGCCTGTCTATCTTGAGCTGATTTCATTCTCAACTGAATGATCTTAACTTGCTCTGCCACACCTCTAAGCATATCCGGTCCCAAATCAGGTGACTCGGACAAATCATCCTAGAACAATGGAGATCGGCATTTCTTACCGTACAATGCCTCAAAAGGCGTCATACCGATACTCGCTTGGAAGCTGTTGTTGTAAGAAAACTCAACGAGAGGCAAAGAATCATGCCAATTAGTGCCAAAGTCTAGCACTACCGCTCGCAGCATATCCTCTAATGTCTGGATAGTCCGCTCTGACTGTTCGTCGGTCTGAGGATGATAAGTTGTACTCAGATGCAATCGAGTACCAAGTGCCTCCTGAAGACTGTGCCAGAAATGCAAAGTGAATCTAGGATCTTGGTCTGAAACGATCGACTTCGGCACCCCATGCAATCTCACAACATTGCTAACAAACAACTCAGCCATCTGATCATGACGATACGTCATCCTGTACGGAATAAAACAAGCAGACTTCGTCAATCGGTCGATCACTACCCAAACAGCATCGCATCCTCGAACAGATCGCGGTAGCTTCGTGACGAAATCCATAGAAATATGATCTCATTTCCATTCAGGTACAGATAGACTGTGCAATAGACCAACCGGTCACTTCCGCTCTTCTTTCACTTACTGAGAGTTTAAACACCGAGATACAAACCTCGCAACATCGCTCTTCATTCTCTTCCACTAGAACTGGTTCTTCAGATCATTGTACATTTTACGACCTCCAGGATGAACACTGAACCGACTGCAATGAGCCTCTCGGAGAATACGCTGTCTAAACTCCGAAATATCAGGAACAAAAATACGGTTATTCATGAACAAAACGTCATCTCTAACCTGGAATTCAGACTGATGCCCAGATCTGACTTTCTCTATTGAAACCTGAATGCTCGGCTTAGACTTTTGTGCTTCTCTGATCGCAACAAACAACTCCGGCTCGGCTTGAATAGCAAACACTCTGATAGTCTTCCTATCTGTTTCAAACTCTAAACCAGAAGTGCAACAATCATCGATCAACTGAGAAACACCAATAGTCGAAAGAGATAGAGAACAAAGCTTTCGGCTCAAGGCATCTTCAACTGCATTTGACTTTCCCGGATAATACTTGATTTCACAGTCAAAATCCTTCAATAGATCTAACCATCGTCTCTGTCTCATATTCAGCTCTGCCTGTGAAAATAAATACTTAAGGCTCTTATGGTCAGAAAAGATCTCGAAAGACTCACCATAAAGATAGTGACGCCAGATCTTCAGAGCAAAGACGATCACAGCTAGTTCCAGATCATGAACCGGATAACGAGTCTCATGCGGTTTCAGCTGCCATGATGCATACGCTATCACATGCTTAAGTTGCATAAGAACACATCCTAAGCCACGGTTAGAAGCATCGCAATACATGGTAAAACCTCCAGTACCTTTCGAAATAGAAAGAATCGGAGCACTGGTCAGTTTCCTCTTCAGATCAACAAAGCTAACCTCGCAATCTGAAGTCCAGATAAAAGGCGCATTCTTCTGAGTCAGCTGGGTAATTTGCTTGGCAATATAAGAGAAACTCTCGATGAATCGGCGATAATAACCAGCTAAACCCATAAAGCTTCGGATCTCAGGTACTGATGTCGGTCTAGGCCAATTCATAACCGCTTTAATCTTGCTAGGATCGACAAAAATCCCATCTCTATAAATTATATGACCGAGAAAGACAACTCGATCTAACCAGAATTCACATTTAGATAGTTTGGAAAACAACTGCTCAACTCGCAAAATCTGCAAGACGATCCTCAAGTGCTCTGCATGGTCAGTACGGCTCTTCGAATAGATAAGAATATCATCGATGAAAATAATAAAAAACTCATCTAAATAACGCTGAAAGATACGGTTCATAAAACCCATAAAAACTGCTGGAGCTTTAGTCAAACCGAACGGCATGCTATAAACTCAAAATGACCATACCTCGTTCTGAATGCAGTCTTAGTAACATCTTCCTCTCGCACTCTCAGCTCATGATAGCCTGATCTCAGATCAATCTTAGAATAGACAGAAGAACCCTGTAGCTGATCAAAAAGGTCATCTATTTGGGGTAGAGGATACCTGTTCTTGACTGTAGCCTGATTCAACTGACGATAGTCGATACAGAGCCGCATAGAACCATCCTTCTTCCAAACAAACAGAACAGGAGCACCCCAAGGCGATACACTAGGTTGGATGTATCCCTTGGCAATCAAATCCTCAAGCTGCTCCTTCAACTCTCTCAATTCAATAAGTGCCATATGATAAGGAGCTTTGGAAATAGGTTGAGTACCTGGCACCAAATCGATGCTGAATTCAATCTCTCGAATAGGCGGTAATCCAGGAACATCTTCCGAAAACACATCCGCAAAATCTCTAACAACTGGTATATCAACCAATTCTAGGCTAGATTTCAGTACATCAATTGCATAGACCAAAAACCCCTCTGCACCTCTCTGTAACAAACGATTCATAGATAACACTGAAATCAAAGGAATTCTAGATCGAGAACCCTTACCAAAGAATTTCCACTCGTCGGCCATTTCAGGTCTGAACCTGACAACTTTCAGAAAACAATCGACTGTTGCCCTGTACTTGGTTAAAGCATAGATACCGACAATACAATCAAAATCTGACAGCCCAAGTAAAATACAGTCGAACTCTAAAATATTACCCTCAAAACACAATTCACAGTTCCTGACTAATCTGACAGAAACAATTCCTCCACCCAAAGGTGAAGTAACAGCTACTACAGTAGGCAACAACTCAGTAGGCAAAGCATGCAATAACACAAATTTCTCAGAGATAAAGGATTGGAAGCACTTGTATCTATCAAGACATGAGCAGAATAACCAAAAATCGAACAGTTACCTGTTATAACATCATCAGGTGCTGCCTGAGCCTGATCCTCTGTCAGAGCAAAGACTCGTGCCTGCTGTCTCGGAGGCTGGTTCGCACTAGAGTTACCTCCCTGTCTGTTCTACTGCTGAGGCTGGAAAGAGTGCACTGCAGAAGACTACCTCACATGCTGAGCTGTAGGTCGAGATGAACTTCAACTCTAAGCTCGATCTCTGTTACACTGAGGGCACACCTTGGAAAAATGTCCCGGTTGCTGACAAGTGTTGCAGTTCCCGAATACTCCTACACACTGATCTGTCGAGTTCCTACCTCCACACTTGCTGCAATACAAGGAAGATGATCCGGAACTCTGTCCAGAACCAAACTTCTTGGAACCACTGGAACTAGAAGAACTGTTCCCCTGCCTCTTGAACTGTTTCCCTCTTGCTTTATACTGATCCTTTCTGTTTCCCCCACTGCTTCCACCTTCATACCTCTGATGCTGGTTCTGGTGCTGAGGTGGCTGATTCTGATACTGAGATGGTTGGTTCTGATACTGCCTCTGCTGCTGAGATACCACCTGATTACCTCTCTGCCTCCACAAGCCTGCTGCTGCTCCCTTTGCGTGATTCATGGCATCCGCAAAGTTGTCTGGCCTAGCCGTGTTCACCAACGTGAAGATGTCGGCATTCAAGCCGTTGATAAACTGATTGGCTTTGGCTTCTTCACTGTCGGCAATGTGCGGGGCAAAACGCAACAAGCTGTCAAACTTGGCTACGTACTCCTCAATGTTCATATTCCCTTGCCTCAGATTGGCAAACTCGGCTCCCTTGTCCTTTCGGTACGAAACAGGGAAAAACTTCTTATAAAACTCTGTTTTGAAAATAGACCAATCGACAACTGTACCTCTGTTCTCCATGGATCTCTTGGTCGTGATCCACCAGTTCTTTGCAACACCACGCAGCTGATGAATGACTAACCTGGTTCGGTGGTCATCTGTATAATCCAGGGAATTGAACAGCTGATCAATGTCATCCAACAAACTCTCACAGCCAACTGGATTCTCAGTACCCATCAACAAAGGCGGATTAAAAGACTGAAACCTCTTCAGCAAGGTTTCCATAGGAGTCGTTGTAGCATCCAACTGATCAACTTCAGTGCTAGCTTGTTCAGTCGTAGGAATGACTGGCGGTGTGTTCCTGTTAATCACTCGACGAGGACCCATCTGATAATCAAAGGTTAGGGCACGAGATAATCTCAATCGCTACAATTCGGTGCCCTAACAACCGCTTGGAATACCGGATACCCGTCGATAACAAAAACATTTATATCTCAAGTAGTTCATGCTTTATAAATTAAATCACAACATCATGTATTTCAATTAATTTTTAAATAATAAAGCATGCTCGAATGGTATTAATTAAACAATTAAAGAACTCAAACACATGCGAGGAGCCAATACATGCGGACTCGAACTACCCCGCTCACTCTAGTTCAACCAAGAATCTTAATGCTCTGATACCACTTAATGTGAGACCTCGTTTCTAAATAACTAATCTCGGACAAAACAACCAAAGACATAATTTTTTTTTAAAAAAAAAGGACGTTCGCGTGCCCGCGCTGAAGTCAGCACGCACGCGCCGGCACCTCGCCAAAACCAACGCGCCCGCGCCCTAACCTCACCAAGAGGCCGCGCGCCCGCGCCATCCTCTCGCCCAGAAATCAAAGGCACCGAAAGGAAATCCAACCAAACCTAAACACTTGCATTTAAAATATCTGATAAGCCAACAACAATACAAGAACAATTTAGGGAAGAAAAACATTCGATTCGGTAGTACCTACATCGATTCTTGCTTACAATACAACACAAGAAGTTCGAATGACAAAACATGATCGCAAAACATAAACTAGATTGACATGCTGATTCGAATTCTAAACGAGTCTCACTTATATCTCTTGCTCTTGATGCTAACCAGGTCTACGCTGACTTGATCCTGCCCCTCCTGTTGCCAAGTACACATACAAAACAAAGCAACAGCCGGATAAACCGGTGAGAACGATATTCCCAGCAAAAGCAACATAATACGTAATACAATCAATCAACATGCTTCCAAGGCAATACATAATCAAATAACACTGTAATGAAATGCATGTCTTTAAATCGGGATATCAATTCTGATAAACTAGAGATTGCTGTTGTACTTTTTGGTATCCCAAAGATGAGATCACGTGACGACTCACCGACTCTCCCAATTGAGGTGGTGCCATGTATCCCACTCCTCTAGACTTTGAGCAACTATAATGAGTATGCTAGCACTAGGCGCAACGACTACGTCCTAGGCCACTCGACTATAGCTCCCAAACGTCTAACAAAAGAGTTGTTCTGCCCATCGAAACAATAGTGCTGGCTCAATATGAATGCATATGGTAACAAAAAGGAACTTAGCCATATAATTCATTCAAATAATCAACAAAATACAGGTTCCATAAACTAGAACCAGTATCGATGCAATATGTGATTTTAAGGGAAACTCGAGAACCAACTGTCCCGAGTATGCTATCCCGCACAACGATGACTGCTTTTACCTTTCAAGGCAAGTAGTTCCAACTCTGGAAAAGCTACAACAAAAGATTGTATCAACAACTATACAACCTAAACAACAATCGACGGCTCAAGGATAACTCTTTACCGATCTTCGTCCAACTCTCGACGATTAAATGCTGTTAACCCTGGGCTTGACAAACTCTAAATGAATCTGTTCAGATACAATAAAAGATCAATAACCACGATCAACTTACAAGCCAAGTTCAATAATTCAAAATGGTTCGAAATCTCGAAACTCAAACTGACGGCATAACGGCTATAAACTGAACATACCGGAAACGCTACAGCAGTTCAATTCCGATATCAATACGAATCAATGCTAAAACAACAATATCAAGGAAATTCCAACAAATCTCAAAACCCAATTTTCGAACAAGGCTTTCGAAAATCAAAACAATTCCGAACGACGCTCAAATTCAAAACCGACAGATAATAAACGATCAAAACTCCGCCAAGTACAACATACTCGAATCTCGAACTATTCTAACAACATCCAAAAACTAGAATGTATCTGATCGGAGAAATACTTACGATAGAACGAAGCTCTCGCTGCTGTGATCGCTAAAATGCCTTCAGAATTAAATTTCAACGGACGGATTGACCGGAAACCGAGATTGGAAAGCTTGAAATAGGCGTTCCTAAGCTTCCATGGAGAGAAACAATTTGGAGGAGGAGGATGAAGAATATTCTCAAGTCAAACAAGTGTAGATAATATATAAAATCCCATATTTGTGTTTTAGACCCTAAAATTTCCAAAATTTTCAAAATAGACCCTGATCAAAATCAAGTCGGCTCGTGAACTCTGTAATCTTAAATTAACTCAAATAAACTCATTTAAGATAAAATCGGGGCGTTACAAGTATTTTCCAGCTTCAAGAGCAGCAAATATCAGAAAAGAGATCTATGACATTAAGCAGAATCAAGGGGAGTCACTTCATGAGTATTGGGAGCGATTTAAGAAACTATGTGCTAGCTGTCCGCAGCACCAGATAAGTGAAAATTTGTTAATCCAATACTGCTATGAAGGTTTATTGTCTCATGACAGGAATATGCTCGATGCGGATGGCGTAGTTTTTGTGGACAAGACTTCAGTACAAGCAAGGAACTTGATAGAGAATATGACTGCCAATTCTCAGAAATTTGGCACCAACAGGAGTGATTCAACATCGAGAAGGAGTAATGAGGTAAATGTTTCTTCCCTTGAACAACAATTGATTGAACTGACGTCTCTTGTGCGTCAAATGGTTGTAGGGAACGGAAAAAATGTGAAAGTTTGTGGAATTTTCACTACAAAGGGACATGCAACTGACACGTGTCACACGCTTCAAGAGGGATCTACTGAGCAAGTTAATGCAGCAAGAGAATTTCCAGGGTCACCAAAACAAAAATATGATCCTTACTCCAACACATACAATCCAGGTTGAAAGGATCATCCAAACCTCAGATATGGAAATCCTGCAATGAACCAGCCTGCACTTGAAGTACAGCCAAATAATCAAGCATACAGGCCATCGTATCCTCCACAACCACAACGTCCTCAAATTCCAACGCTTGGTGAGTTTCTAGAAAATATTGTTAAGGATTTTGCTACTAATACTGTAACTTTTCAACAAAAATGAGAGCAAGTATCCAACACTTGAACACTCGGGTGGGGCAGTTGGCCACAGCAATTAATAGATTGGAGGCACAAAATTCTAGCAGCTTACCATCACAGACAGTGGTGAATCCGAAAGAGAATGTAAGTGCAATCACCTTGAGGAGTGGAAGACAGTTGAAGGTCCATGAAGAAGTGGTGAAAGAACCAGTACATAATGAATATGTGCAGGAATCTAAGGTAGAGGAAGATGAGATAGTTCAAAAAGACACTGCAAGAGGTAAGTTTCCTCCCCTTTCTGAGTATAAACATGTAGCCCTTTTTCCCTTAGCGTTGAAAGAGTCTAGGAAGGATGAAGGTATCAAGGGGTTGTATGAAAATTTTTGTAGATGCGAGGTAAATGTCCCTTTGTTAGATGCTATCAAACAAGTACCTCGCTATGCTAAATTTTTAAAAGAATTATGTACTACGAAAAGGAAACAAAAACTGAAGGGATGTAAGAAATTAGAACTAGGAGAACAGGTTTCTGCTGTGATTCAGAATACCCACAAAATGCAAGGTTCCCGGTATGTTTTTGATTTCTTGTAAAATAGGATATGTTCAGCTTGATACGGCCATGTTAAATTTAGGAGCATCGATTAATGTTATGTCATATTCTGTTTATGCTTCCTTAAAACTAAGGTCTTTGAATGAAACTACAATTGTTATCCAGATGGCTGATAGATCTAGTATTTGTCCTAGGGGTGTGTTAGAGGATGTTCTTGTGCAAGTTGGTAATTTGGTTTTTTCTGCTGATTTCTATGTACTTGATATGAAAAATAATGATATGAATAGTCCAATTTTGCTAGGAAGACCATTTCTGAAAACTTCGAAGTTTATCATAGATGTTAAAAATGGCACTCTCACTATGGAGTTTCATGGGGAGATTGTTATGTTTCATATTTTTGGCACCCTGAAAATTCCTGGCTGTGAAAGTGTTGTTAATAATATTTATATCAATGATCACTTGTCACAAGAATACACGAAAGATGTGAATGAGGATAAGTTGAAGGAAGTTATTGCAAAACCTGCTAAAATTTC
This sequence comes from Henckelia pumila, assembly GCF_033568475.1. Classification (NCBI taxonomy): domain Eukaryota; kingdom Viridiplantae; phylum Streptophyta; class Magnoliopsida; order Lamiales; family Gesneriaceae; genus Henckelia; species Henckelia pumila. Next base: position 147,548,592 of record NC_133120.1, read on the forward strand.
TATTGCTGAAATTTTTATCTCTGATTTGCAGGTACCTAGAACTGAGACAAAACTTCCTCCAGATCGAGTGAAAGGAATACCAATGGAAAAAGGGAAGCAGAATCAAGAGACTGGAATCCCCAGAAAATCGAAGCAGAGGAGGCAAGGGCCAAAAATAACTGCAAAACTGTTCAGATGAGTGAAGGTGGACAAAGGCACCAGATATGATGTGGGGACCTCGGGTTGCTAATCTCATCATATGGCAAGTAACGATTAATTAACAATTAATCATACCTTAAAAGAATACTCAAACCAAGAACTAAATATTTTTTTTAAAAGGGCACCTCGCTTGATCGGTTAAATCCTACCGATCGAGTGAGCAAGAAATGCAAAGTCTCGGGTTTGAGCAAAACTTGGCCTCGCACGATCGGTGAAATTCAGCCGATCGAGCGGGCTCAAATCATCAAAGTTTTTGTTTGACAAAAACAGGCCTCGCTCGATCGGTGCAAATTAACCGATCGAGCGGCACCTCTATTTCAAAAATTCTGCAGAAACTGTTTGCTATCAAAACCGATACCAACACATAACCACTCAACCAAATCAATTCCAAAGCATGATATCTCAATGCCAAACCATGTATCAACATATATATCAAGTCTCAATAATAATATACTAGGTTTTACAAGATCTGCAAGAGTACAAACTAACAAAAAGCATGAAGTTAAATAACTTGTTCCAATGTTCTTCAAAACATAACATGCTAAATTATTCCTAAACATGATTTCAAGGCTTCTAAGTTCATCATTTAGCTACACAACCTGAGTCCACACTTCTATACTCTCTCTCGAGCTATCAATGTCATCTCTGACTAGCTCATGCCCCATCTGTTGTCATGCACACATACAAAACAAGACAAAAGTCGGATAAACTCCGGTGAGAATACAATCTCAGTATAATCAACATATATATGTGTTAACATAAATAATATCAACTCTAAAATTTCATCTCGAGAATAGAGTAATCAACGCATAAATATATACAGAATTGATTCATATAACGTCATTGCCATCAAGATTTGTATTCGATCTTGACATGGATATCCATCTATCGTAGTCATCTGACCCAAAAATAAGGTTCAGCAAACCTTGGCAAGAATCAATTCATATCACATATCATCTCATATCAAATAAAGTTCCACTACCTGTGATGGATCGACAACATCAATTATAAAACAATAAACAAGTATGTGATTTTGGCGGGATAACTCAAGAAGCTTCATTCTCGAGTTTCAAATCCCTGACTTGCAATGTCGTATTTTACCTTCTTATTTTCTTGGTTTTGAACGCTTCAAATCTGACACATAACATAAAAACATTCATATCAAACTTCATTCAGTTCTATACTTCCAAAATCGATTCACAAGCATCATTAGATCTTCAATCAAAATGACTTCAAACCTTGATCACTTCTTCTTCGGTTCGAAGTCAAAGTTCTTGAGTCGTTGGCCTTCAATAATAATCTGAAATTGAAGAATACATATGCTAAACTATCAACAACAACTCAAAGAATACCTCAGCTCATTCATAGGCTATCAAAACGGCCTCAAATCATAACCCAACAGCGTAGCGATTGAAAATCTGTAACCGACACAATATCGAAACCAATTCTAATCATTCAAAAGTATCCATAACCATCATATACCAGCTAAATGACATCAAAACTCAGCAAAATCAGATGCCTAACTTTCGAAACATTTGCTGAAAAACATATTAAACTCATACGACACTCATTCTTTGATTCAGTTTCGATACAATACAATACATAATCTCAAGAACACGTGCATAGCAGCAAAATCTGATCTCTACCATATTTCAATCTTCAAAACATGCTGAAATCAATAAAGACTTACACCAAATCGAAGCCCTCATCATAAAGATCGCAGCGCTATTTTTGGAATTGAAATCGGACAATCGGATCAAAAGATACAAGGATTTGAAAATCAAAATCAAATGAAAAACTTGAAGGACTCGACGTCTGCTCTAACTTTTCTGAATGGCATATGCACTTCACACGTAAGATAGCTGAAAAATCATGCGGGATTTAGATATATTCAAGCATGATTGCAATTAAGTCCCTAAAAACTTCAAAAATTGCAATTCAGTCCTCGGATTCAATTTCAATCCTATATAATTTAAGAATATTAGAATTTAAATCAAAACTCTAAAAATTCTCAAATTAAATATACTCGTATTAAAATTAAATAAGTTTAGATTAAATCAAATAATCCCGGGCCTTACATTTCTCCCCCACTAAGGCATGAGTTCGTCCTCGAATTCATAAGCAATCTAAACATGCAGTCTGTATACACATAAGATAAAGAATAACAGAAAACTCAAAAAGAACTCACCTCAATGGAATAGATAGGGAAATCTCTGCCTAATGTCTTCTTCAACTTCCCATGTAGCCTCTTCAACTCCATGCCGATTCCACTGAATCTTCACCAATGGAATGTTCTTGTTTCGGAATCGTTTTCCTTCCTATCAAGTATCTGAATCGGCTGTTCAAAGTAGCTAAGAGTTTCATCTAATTCAGCTTCATCAGGTTGCAAGATATGAGATTCATCAGGTTGGTACTTTCGAAGAATCGAGACATGAATTACATCGTGGATACCAGATAAAGATATAGGAAGAGCGAGTCGATAAGCAAGATTGCCTATCATCTCGAGTATCTCATACGGCCCAATAAATCGTGGAGATAACTTTCCTTTCTTTCCAAATCGGACTGTGCCCCTTAACGGTGAAATTTTCAAGAACACTCTATCTCCCTGTTCAAAACATAACGGTCGTCATCGATTATTTGCATTTCTGGATTGTCTATGCTACGCTGTTCTCATTCTCTGCTAAATGAACTTTACCTTCTCAGTTATCTGTCTGATCATATCTGGTCCCAATTCAGGTACCTCTGACACATCATCCCAATACAGTGGTGATCGACACTTCTTTCCATACAGTTCTTCTAATGGAGTCATCTCTATACTAGTCTGATAACTGTTGTTATAAGAGAACTCCACCAATAGTAATGAATCTTGCCATGTAGTACCAAAATCCACTATTACAGCTCTAAGCATATCCTCAAGAGTCTGAATAGTTCATTCAGATTATCCGTCAGTTTGAGGATGATAAGCGGTACTCAAATGTAAACGCGTACCTAAAGCTTGCTGTAGGCTATGCCAAAAGTGCGAAGTAAATCTAGGATCTCGATTAGATACAATCGACTTTGGCACACCATGTAACCGTACTACTTCTCGAACATATAAATCTGCCATCTGATCATGACGATAAGTCATTCAATATTGAATAAAACATGCATATTTCGTCAACCTGTCAATGATCACCCAAATAGCATCGCATCCTCGGGATGACCGTGGCAATTTCATCACAAAATCCATGGAAATGTGGTCCCATTTCCATTTAGGAACAGATAAACTCTGCAATTCCTATCAGCCTTCACCTATTGGCAATTTAGGCATTTTGATACAAATTCAGTCACATCAGACTTCATTTGTTTCCACCAGTACTGATTTTTCATATCATTATACATTTTTGCCTCCAGGATGTACACTGAATTGACTACAATGGGCTTCTTTCAAGATATTCTGTCTCAAATATGAAAGATCGGGAACAACAATTTGGTTATTCACATACAAAATACCATCCATACTGACCTTATACTCAGATTGATGCCCTGATCTGATCATTTCTATAGACTTCTGAACACTTAAGTCTGATTTCTGCGCTTCTTTAATTTGACTCAACAATTCAGGCTCAGCACTTATAGCACAAATTCTCATTGGTCTTCTATCTGTCTCAAATATTAATCCAAAAATATAGAATCTTTAATCAAATTACATACACCTATAGTAGACAAGGATAAAGCACATACCTTCCAACTTAGGGCATCTGCTGCTGCATTTGACATCCCTGGATAATATTTGATTTCACAATCTAAGTCTTTCAGTAAATCAAGCCATCTTCTTTGTCTCATGTTCAGTTTAGATTGTGAAAACAGATATTTCAAACTCTTATGATCAGAAAATATTTCGAACTTCTCACCGTATAGATAATGTCGCCAGATCTTCAATGCAAAGACGATAGCTGCCAATTCAAGATCATGAATTGGATATCTGACTTCATGTGGTTTCAGTTGTCGAGAAGCATAAGCAACAACATGTCCTTTCTGCATCAAGACACAACCCAAACCTTGGTGAGAAGCATCACAATACACAACAAAATCACCTGTACCTGAAGGTATTGTCAAGACTGGTGCTGTAGTCAATCTTTTCTTCAGCTCAAGGAAACTAACTTCACAAGCTTCAGACCAAACAAATGGTGTATTCTTCTGTATGAGCTGAGTAATAGGCTTCGCAATAGACGAGAAATCTTTGATAAATCGACGGTAATAACCTACTAAGCCCATAAAACTTTGAATTTCTGGCACAGATGTTGGTCTCTGCCAACTGGTCACTGCTTCAACTTTGCTTGTATCAACTGAAATACCATCTCCTGAAATAATATGACCAAGAAAAACGACTTTCTGCAACCAAAATTCACATTTTGACAACTTGGCATACAATTTCTCTTCTCGTAGAGTTCTCAAAACAGTTCTGAGGTCGTCATCATGATCACACAGATTCTTAGAGTAAATCAAAATATCATCGATAAAGATAATCACAAAGTCATCTAGATACTTTTGAAATACTCTATTCATCAATCCCATAAATACTGCTGGTGCATTCGTTAAACCAAAAGGCATGACTATGAATTCATAATAGCCATACCAGGTTCTAAATGCAGTCTTAGGAATATCCTCAGATCTTACCCTCAGTTGATGATAACCAGATCATAAATCAATCTTCGAATATACTGACGAAACTTGCAATTGATCAAATAAGTCATCTATATGAGGTAAAGGATATCGATTCTTTACCATTTCTTTATTCAATTGACGGTAGTCAATACATAATCTCATTGATCCATCCTTCTTTTTAACAAACAAAACTGGAGCGCCCCAAGGAGAGACACTCGGTTTAATGTATCGTTTGGCTAAAAGATCTTCAAGTTTTTCTTTCAGTTCTTTCAATTCAATTGGTGTCATACGGTAATGTGCTTTCGATATCGGTTGTGTACCTAGCATCAATTCTATACTGAAGTTTACCTCTCGAAACGGAGGCAATCCCGAAATCTTGTCAGGGAAAACATCAGCGAACTCACTAACCACTGGCAAATCAGCCAATTTCGAGCTAGTTTTAAGTACATCAACTGCGTAAATCAGAAATCCTTCTGCCCCTTTCTGCAATAAATCAGTCATAGAAAGAACAGATATCAAAGGAATTCTGGCTCGTGAACCCTTACCATAGAACTTCCACTCGTCTGCCATCTCTGGTCTGAACCTCACAAGTTTCTGAAAGCAATCAACTGTAGCCCTGTACTTGGTTAACGTGTCTATGCAGATAAAACAATCAAAATTAGACAAACCAATCACAACACAATCCATTTCAATCTCATGACAACCAAACTGCAATGTAAAATTTCTTACAGACTTCACTGGTATAATACATCTTCCCAAAGGTGATGAAATAGACACTACAGTAACTAAGGGTTCAACAGGAAATTCATGTAATGCAACAAATTGCTCATAAATAAATGTGTGTAATGCACCAGTATCAAATAACACATAAGAAGGATAACCATTAATAGAGCAGTTACCTGCAATCACATCATCAGGTGCAGCTTGTGCTTGCTCTTCAGTCAGTGCAAACACTCGAGCATGTTGTCTTGGAGGTTGATTCACTGTCTGATTTCCTCCTCCTTCTCTACCTTGTGCTGTTGGTTGTGGTTGAAACGAATTCACAGAGGATCCTTGTCTCCCAGTTTGTGCTACTGGTCTAGACGATCCCGTACCCTGTGCACTTCCAAAACCCCGCTGTGGGCAAACTCGTGCAAAATGACCTGTCTGATTGCAAATATGATAGCTTCCAAAATCTCCTCGACATTTCTCACTAGTGTGACGACCCCCACACTTGGTACAGTAAACATCAGATCTCTGTCTAGCTCTAGACTATCGGGATTCACTTGAACTAGAAGAGCTATCTCCTGATCATTTAAACAGTTTCTCTTTTCCCTTAAAGAAATTTTTCTTACCACTACTGCTACCTCCTGCATCAAATCGAGGTGGTGGTGGAATTTGTGGCTACTCTTGCGGTTGTTTCACCGGCTGTGGCACAAACTGTACTCCTCGTTGCCTCAGTATCCCTGCTTCAGCTCCTTTTGCACGATTAAGAGCATCGGCAAAGTTGTTTGGTCGTCCCGCATTCACTAAAGTGAACACTTCTGGATTTAGCCCGTTTATAAACTGATCAGCTTGAGCTTCATCACTTGCAGCAATATGCGGAGCGAACTTCAGTAGACTACTAAACTTTGCAAGATATTCTTCAATATTTAATTTCCCTTGTTGCAAACTTGCAAATTCTGCTCCTTTGTCCTTGCGATAAGAAACATTAAAGAACCAATTGATAGAAATCAGTTTTAAATACAAACCATGTGATAACTGTACCTCGGTTTTCAAACTCTCTCTTCGTCGCTATCCACCAACTCTTTGAAAGGCCATGTAGTTGATGAATCACAAGTCTGACTCGTCAGTCATCTGTATAAACAAGGGATTCAAATAACTGCTCGATATCCTCTAGCCAATTCTCACAATCAACAGCGTTCTTAGTTCCTCGTAATGTTGGCGGTTTGAAGGACTGAAATATTTTCAATAGTGTTTCCATGGGAGTTGCAGTTGCACTCATGGTATCAGCAGAAGTACTATCCTGACCTAGTTCAGGCGCTGTCACTTGTACCTGTGGCACTATCTGTGCATCATTAATCTGCTCTGGTTGATTCACTGCCAATATCTGTCGAGGATTCGGTACTTGACGGGGAGGCATATCTGATAATCAAACAGATTATTGCACAATTCATCAATATATCATATACACAATTCTGTCTCAGTCCCTCCTCTGATTAGCACTTTCATGCGTCGTCAAGAGATCGAGTTCTGATTCATACTCATTCAATACATGCGGCTACTCAATTCAGATATTCGGATAGCATGTATTCGGAAAACTATACAGCATAATTTTACCATTTAATCACATAATCATGCGATAATAAAATTTAACAATAGTAAAGCATATACCATGCGAGCATGCAATCAAAAGGACTCGATCTACCCCACTCATCTATTCTCAGTCCGAGAAACTTAAGCTCTGATACCACCTGTTGTGGGAACCTCGGGTGGGTTGCTAATCTCATCTTAGGGCAAGTAACGATTAATTAACAATTAATCATACCTTAAAAGAATACTCAAACCAAGAACTAAATTTTTTTTTAAAGGGCACCTCACTCGATCGGTTAAATCCTACCGATCGAGCAAGCAAGAAATGCAAAGTCTCGGGTTTGAGCAAAATTTGGCCTCGCTCGATCGGTGAAATTTAGCCGATCGATCGGGCTCAAATCATCAAAGTTTCTGTTTGACAAAAACAGGCCTCGCTCGATCGGTGCAAATTAATCGATCGAGCGACACCTCTATTTCAAAAATTCTGCAGACTCTGTTTGCTGTCAAAACCGATACCAACACATAACCACTCAACCAAATCAATTCCAAAGCATGATATCTCAATGCCTAACCATGTATCAACATATATATCAAGTCTTAAGCATAATATACTAGGTTTTACAAGATCTACAAGAGTACAAACTAACCAAAAGCATGAAGTTACATAACTTGTTCCAATGTTCTTCAAAACATAACATGCTAAATTATTTTTAAACATGCCTTCAAACCTTCTAAGTTCATCATTCAGCTACACAACCCGAGTCCACACTTCTATACTCTCTCTCGAGATATCAATGTCGTCTTTGACTAGCTCATGCCTCATCTGTTGTCATGCACACATACAAAACAAGACAGCAGCCGGATAAACTCCGGTGAGAATACAATCTCAGTATAATCAACATATATATGTGTTAACATAAATAATATCAACTCTAACATTTCATCTCGAGAATAGAGTAATCAACGCATAAATATATACAAAATTGATTCATATAACGCCATTGCCATCAAGATTTGTATCCGATCTTGACATGAATATCCATCTATCATAGTCGTCTGACTCGAAAATAAGGTTCATCAAACCTTGTCAAGAATCCATTCATATCACATATCATCTCATATCAAATAAAGATCTACTACCTTTGATGGATCGACAATATCAATTATAAAACAATAAACAAGTATGTGATTTTGGCGGAATAACTCAAGAAGCTTCATTCTCGAGTTTCAAATCCCTGAATTGCGATGTTGTCTTATAGCTTCTTATTTTCTTGGTTTTGAACGCTTCAAATTTGACACATAACATCAAAACATTCATATCAAACTTCATTCATTTCTATACTTCAAAAATCGATTCACAAGCATCATTAGATCTTCAATCAAAATGACTTCAAACCTTGATCACTTCTTCTTCGGTTCGAAGTCAAAGTTCTTGAGTCGTTGGCCTTCAATACTAATCTGCAATTGAAGAATGCATAAGCTAAACTATCAACAACAACTCAAAGAATATCTCAGCTCAATCATAGGCTATCAAAACGGCCTCAAATCATAACCCGACAGCGTAGCGATTGAAAATTGGTAACCGACACAATATCAAAACAAATTCTAATCATTCAAAAGTATCCATAACCATCATATACCAGCTAAATAACATCAAAACTCAGAAAAATCAGATTCCTAACTTTAGAAACATTTTCTGGAAAACATATTAAACTCATACGACACTCATTCTTTGATTCAGTTTCGATACGATACAATATATAATCTCAAGAACACGTGCATAGCAGCAAATTCTGATCTCTACCATATTTCAATCTTCAAAACATGCTGAAGTCAATAAAGACTTACACCAAACTGAATCCCTAGTCGTAAAGATCGCAACACTATTTTCGGAATTGAAATCGGACAATCGGATCAAAAGATACAAGGATTTGAAAATCAAAATCAAATGAAAAACTTGAAGGTCTCGACGTCTGCTCTAACTTTTCTGAATGGCATATGCACTTCACACGTAAGATAGCTGAAAATTCATGTGGATTTAGATATATTAAAGCATAATTGCAATTAAGTCCCTAAAAACTTTAGAAATTGCAATTCAGACCTCAACCCTATTTTTAATTCTATTTCAATCCTAAATAATTTAAAAATATTAGAATTTAAATCAAAACTCTAAAAATTCTCAAACTAAATATACTCGGATTAAAATTAAATAAGTTCGGATTAAATCAAATAATCTTGGGCCTTACATATGAACCTCCATGAGGATATGAAGCATACAGACAGGCCGACGACTGTAAACAAAGGCGCTGCTTGGGAGGCAACCCAAGGGGAGTAATTCTTTTCATTATTAGTGTTTATTTATTTTTGTTTTACATTTTTACTAACATTGGGGACAATTTAAGATTTTAAGTATGGGGGAGAGGACTTAGCCAGCCATTGAGAGAATTTAGTCGTTTTTGTGAAAAAAAAAAATTTTTTTTTTAGAGCTCATAGTTTGTGATGAATTTTATTGTTGAAATTAACTAGCCTATGATGATATCTAATTGATGACATGCACACTTTTGAAAATAGATTATTTGCTAACCTTGGAACACTTTGATCTCCAATGAAAATTAGACTTTGATAAGGTTCTTGAATATTTTAAGCACGCATGTTTAACCGGTGAAGTGTAGTGATGTATTAGATACTGTGGATGTCTGTTGGATCATTACAAAACATTTGGTGTTTGTGGAACATGATAGTTTCTTGAGTCTTGATGATCTATTTGATGTGACATATACCCTCTTGGGCACACCTTTTTACATATTTTATGAAATGGTTATGAAATTCTAATTAGCTCCATCCGGGTTGCGAGCAAGAAGATTGAAATACTAATCTTCTTGTTTGTGGCTAAGTATGCGGATTGAATGGGTTAAACTTTTTAATTTTTTTTGAAATAACAATTCCATCCGGGCTTGGAATGTGAATGAAATTCTATTCACTGTTTCATAGCTAAGTATGCGGACTTAATGGGATTGAAGTTTCATCCGGGATATAGACGAGGGGATTGAAATTCGAATCCTATCTAGTTATAGCTAAGTCTGCGGGTAATTATTGGGACTTTAAAATTGTCGGGTGCAAAATCCGACGATGCGTAATTTTATCTCAAGAGAGTCGTGTTGTGTGTTGTGTCGAAGGATTTTTGAGATGAGGGTTCTTGATTGTGAAGCATTACACTGAATTTTTATAGGTCGGCGAACAGTCTTGAGACTTTGTCTTTTGAAGTTGCATGTAACTGGGGTAACATGACACACACACACACGTTTGGGGCTATATCTCTAGTTGAAATGTTTGGATATTAAATTTTTTCCGTTGTTAGCATTTTAGCGCCTTTCTTGATCATACATTGAGTTTATTCCTGAGGCACAAATGTGAAGATCATGGTTATTTTTGTTATGGATTATGAGTTCGAACTTTTTTTTTTTTTTTTGTGTTGCTCGAGGGTGAGCAAGGATTAAGTATGGGGGAGTTTGATGTGATTATATTTTCCTATATTTATGTGGGTTAATTGGTGTGATTGGAAGAGTTTTCATTGATTAAATTCATTGTATAGTTAATAATGAATGTTTTTGGTTTGATTTAGAGAAGGAAATGAGCAAGGATGAAGGCTTGGATGTTGTTTGCACAACATGATGCGCTGTTGAGGATTATGTGATGCACGTTTGCGCAAGGCTGTGTGCAGATGATTTTTGCGAGAAAGAGTTTGGCCGCTCGATCTGCATACTTCAATCAATCGAGCGGTGCCAAGAAATATGAAAACAGTAGGATTGGAAAAAGACTCTCGCTCGATCCGCAGATTTCAACAGATCGAGCGAGACGGGCTGTTCGGAAAAAAATCTGTAATTTAGGAAATTTTATTTTTAAGGACTCTAGCCTTAATTAAAATATATATCTCGAATTTTAGAGTCTTGGGAAATTATGAATAGAATAAAAAGAGAATCTCTTGGCGGCTAGGTTTCATTTCTCTTTTCTTAGATTTAATTTTTATTTCATGAATTTTTCTAGAAAATTCATGAATATTGTTGGCTAAGTTTTAATACTTTGTTGAGGAAGACGAACTATGAGTACCACGGTTCTAATCATCTAATCAAAATTAAATCAATCAATAAGTAATAATAAGTCAAGACACTAATAATAAATTTTTTTTTTTACAAGTTCGAACAATTATTCAACTTCTAAACCGACGCCTCACGTCTATCATTTGATCTCAAGCTAACCATGCCGATTCTGACTAGCTCCTGCCCCACCTGTTGTCAAGTACACATACAAAATAAGACAACAGCCGGATAACTCCAGTGAGAATAAAATCCCAGTATAAGAGACGTAACATGCAATATCAAATAAGTATGTCAAAATCATGTTATAACATAAACATTCTTCGATGATAAATAAATATGAAATGCATGTGCTTAAAAATCGGGATTATCAAATCGGATAATCAAGGGAGACTCGATACTTCGGTTGGGATCCCGAGGTCAAGATCACGCAACAAACTCACCGACTCTCCCGCTCGAGGTGGTGTCACGTGTCTCAAACCTCTAGACTTTGGTGCAACTATAATGAGTATTCGGGTCGCTAGGCGTAACTCAACAACCTAGGCCACTCAAATATAGCTCCCAAATCGTCTAATTCGCATCGGGGCAACTCAGCCTATTTCAAAATCAAGGATTTAGGCTCAAGATGAATGCACATGATTCAGATGCAATTAAATCAAATTAAAACAAAAAATCTCTTTATTCAGACATCAAAATATCGTAGATGTCATCTCATTCAAATCATATATTCAAAATCATGAATATAATATCGAAACTCATTGAATTAATTTCAAATAAGCAAAATCATGTTTTTCGATCAAATAAATGCATCAATATTCCAAATCAAAATCATATAAACAAATTCATGTCTTTCAATTCATATCAAAAATTAATCAATTAAATTAATAGCTCATACAAAATCATATAAGAGCATGTATTCAATCACTATCAAATAATCATGCAAGTATGTGATTTTAACGGGAACTCGAGAATCTCAATCTCGCTCGAGTGTTCATTCCCTTCAAAATCAACATCAGCTCATACCTCAGTTTTCCAAATCTGGAAAAGCTCAAATCCCTAGACTGCTGATTTGTACCTCTAATTATCCTCGAATGGCTTCAAATCTGCAAAAAATCACATAATATACAAAAAGTCAACTTTGGTCAACTTTGGTCAAACTTTGACCGCTAAATTGCAAACTTTATTGTGTTCTCACCGCTTCATGGTTTTGAATCCCAACTCGAAACTTGGATATTTGAATTCATCATGTCGAGACGATCAAAATTGGGTAATATGTCGAAATCCAGTGGCTCGCCGGAGAAGATGGCGGCAACGCGGCGGTCCGGCGGCGGCGATTCAAAACTTCTCCAAAAATTATGAAATTTGGCAGGGTTGTAGAGCTTGACAAGACGATTTCAACCATCTAAGCCACACCTGGAACGGAGCTCCGACGCGCCGTAGATTGGAGAAAAACAGGGTGGCGCCGGCGAAGTCTTTGAGCTCTGATCTTGGCCTGAAATGGTCTAAAACCGACGGGTTATGGTTGGGAAATATTCTACACACCTCATAGAATCGATTAATAGCCTTAAAACCAACAAAAACGGGCTCTAATCGTGAATTTTCCGACAAAGATGATGATGAATAGTACCTGCGCAAATTTTGTCTGTTCTACGTCAATTTTCCAGCGATCCAACCGTCCGATCATCGATTGTTTTTACACCAATAGCTTTGTCTTGATGTTTGCTACAAAGTGACCGATCGGATCTTTGGTCGGAGCTCCGGTGAACGTCCAAAAAAAATCAAAAACGTGGACTGCTACAGTAAAGTCGAGAAAATGGGAAAAATTGGGGAAAAAATCTTGATCCGTGTTTTCTCAGTGTGAGTTTTTCTATTTATAGTAACTCGATATTTTCGGATCTCGGACTAATTTATTTGATACACAATTGGTAAAATTAATCCTCAATCTGATATTTTTCTGGTACACAAATCCAAAATCTATTAACATCATTATCTGAAATTATTGACTTTGACCAGTCTATTGAACTCATAATTTTTCAAATTAAAATAATAGTCCAACTTAGACTCTGACCAGTCAACTCGGTCAAATATTCTCCAAATCAATTTATCCAGCATAAATAATTATTTTTATTTCAATATCTCAATAATTATTTCAAAATGCCAAAAATATCAGATATCCAGAAATAGTCAAATTCATTGATTAAGTGGTATGTGTATTTTATAAATACACTCTATAATCTCATTAGCAATAATAATTATTTCATCAACTCAATAATTATTTTAATTGCTAATTAATTTTTGGGGCGTTACAATTCTCCCCCTCTAAGAATTGATTTCGTCCTCGAAATCTCATGGAATTTGAGCACATCAGATAAAGATCTGAAAGAATCTGTACTTAATCTCATTGCAATAAAAAGATTCGGATATCTCTAACTCATATCATGTTCTATCTTCCAAGTGATTTCTTCGACCTTCTTTAAGTCATTATACTGAAACAACTAGAATTGACTTGTTCTAGAAATACTTCTCTTTCGGTACGTAATCTGTATCTGTCATCGGTTATCGATCAATCAAAGTAGTTCAAAGTTTCATTCAATTCAGTCTCATCTCGCCAAAGTATAAAGGAACGAATCTTGTTCCATTATTAAAGTCTGAATCAAGACTTACAACTCTGACACATCTGACATCTATTACCACATCAGGTCAAATCGTACTCTATTGCTGATGTATTTCAGAATCATCATTCTCGAAATGAGAAGAAAATTTGTAGTACTCATCGTATCTCGCTTCGAAAAGAGTCATCTCTAAAATCTTCTGGTATTTGTTCAAATCAGAACAATCAACCAAATCATGAATCTAGCCAACTAGTGCAAACTCTAGCACTACGGCTCGTAGAATATCCTCCCAAAACCATGAACATTCTGCTCTAGCTGTCTGTCGGTCTGAAATAATATATTATACTCTGATAAGGCGAGGAAAAAAAAAGTTTCTTGAATATCAAACTCTGACCTAAATTCTGTTATCAGATTTTAGCTGTCTGTCAGTTGATAATGGATCAACCAAGAATACTTCGAAATCCTTTAACGAGTAAACAATTCCATCTTCAATCGATCAATCTTAATCTAGACTCAATACACAGTTTAGAATTCAGAGAAAACTTATGTCAATCAGACAGTTCCTAATATCCCAAACTCATATGTTGAGTTAATATTAATCAAATCGATATTCCTCTAATGTCTTCAAGTAAAAATTCGATCAATCAACATTTCGCAAAATTCCAAAATTCAATATCGGAAAGTTCTTTCTTCAATATCATTTCGTAGGATCACATATTCATCTGCGAGTCACAATATGTTCTCGCAATCATGGAGCAATGACCGGTTATTTCGGTATTAATAAATTCTACTGGCAAGCGAACCAGGTCAAATTATAATAAAGTGGACAAAAGTCCAGATGTCGAACCCACAGGGACTGTAAAAATATGATTACCAAAATCTATTTATTTCTACTTAATCTAGACTAATGAAAAAGGATGATTTCAGATTTTAAACTAATGAAGAAAATTGCAAATAAAATTAAATTAAATAAAAACGCAACAGAAAACTTTGGATTACATAAAATTTGGGAAAAGTTCGATCAAGGACACACGTAGGTACCAGACAATTCATGCAACAAGCAATCGATCTAAGATATCAGACTTAATCTTAATTTATGGAAATTTTCCTAATTTATTCGAATGTCTATTTCTAGAACAATCAAACCTATTCAAATATTGATGAACTAATCTTTCGTAATTCTAATCAAATTTGAATGAATAAATCACCGTGAAAATTCAGTAGACACCTAAACCGCATAATGAAACCGAATTCTATTTTTAGTCAGCTTTACACTATGTTGAAAATCAAAGTGATCGAATTCGAGACCTCTTCTGTCGACTTAGACTCGATTAACAAGCAAACAAATAATTGGCCAAGAAATTTGTAAGACGAAGATAAATTTGATAATCAATAAAATCAATTAAGTCTGAAAATCTCAAATAAACAAATCAAGTTTTTACATAAACTGTCTGGCCCAATCACGTGGCCTTGATCGAAGAAAAGAAACTACTCACTAACAAACATGATTCAATAAATCAAGTTTAAAAACATAAAATAAAAATACGAGAATAGAAGAAATTCTGAAGAAATTCGCCCCACAGCCACCGTAAGCTTTGCCCGAACTCAAAAAGATCAAAAGTCCTTGAAAAGAGCATAAAAATTCTATTTATACGGCTGAGCCAATTGGAGTCCTTTTCAAACTTAAAAAAAACTCAAAATTAGGTTATGCGGACACGCGCGCGTGCGCCTAGGAAATCTCGCGCGCGCGAAACGTAAAAAAACAGTGCATCCTCGATTGTCTCGCGCGGCTTCTCTGTAACTCTCTGAACATCTATTCGGTGCGCGCGCGGGGCATGAGCTCGCCCGCGCGCGCCTCTTCTATTCATGCTCTGGATTTCTCTTCTGCGCACGCGCGAGCAAGGGGCTCGCGTGCGCGCCTTGGACGAACATAATTCCCAATTTTTGCTTAATTCCCTACAAAATTCAACCAGGTGAGTCTAATTCAAACACATAACAAAAGACACTAATAAAACTTATGAAATTAACCTAAATGCATGCAAACTAAACAAAAAATGCTATAAAATAATGCATACTAAACACACTTATCAACACCCCCAAACTTAAACCTAGCTCGCCCTCGAGCAAGATTAAACAACACACACACAAGAATCAAGAACTACTATGGAGCAATGGCCTCAGAAAAAAAAAAATTTTAACAAAAATTCACATCCAATCCCATCAAACCTGTAGTAGCCCGTGCCCTAATTGAGTAATTAAAGGATTAATTCTAATTAATTGAATTGGGTATTGGACGGATCGGAAGCTCCGAAGGCACGATCGGAGGATCCGAACATGATCGAAAGCTCCGAACATGATCGGAAGCTCCGATGAGCGATCGGAGGCACCGATGTTATTACGTCAGGCATGACGTGTGGTTGGATCGGAAGCTCCGATCAGGACCGGAAGCTCCGATCACCCCTATCCGGAATCAACAAGTGATATTTTGACACGTGGCAGATCAGGATCTTCGGAAGCTCCGATGACAGGATCGGACGTTCCGATCGAGGTTCGGACGTTCCGATCAAGGATCGGAAGTTCCGATCATTGTCTATAAATAGAAAGCCGAGACTTCACTTTCATTTGCCAATTCCGAGTTCTCCTTTCCTTTCTAGTCCTTTTGGAGCTGTTCTAGTCTTCTTAGGCTTGGTCCGGAGGTCGGAGAGGCGTTCGGTAGTCGTAGCGGAGTTGTGCCCAAGTTCTGGAGGCATCGACACCAAAGGGCTAACGACGGACGAAGGTATAGCTTTTGCTTCCTATAAATATTTAGGAGTATGCAATAGCTTAGTTAAGGCTTTTAGAGCACTTTAATGATAGTAGTATCATTTGGCAGTGTAGAGCAGACTATAGGCGTGGACCTAGAGTTGGTAGAGCTTGCACTGTTTTGAGGTACGAAAGTACTGTTCGAGATATCCTGATTGAGTATGCATGTATTATATGACTGCATGATTTATATGCCATGATATTATGCTGCATTCATTTGCTTCTTGCGGTATCTCCTTCGAGATGTCTGTTAGTAGGGTTGTACCCTATCCTGTTAGTGGATGGACTTCCATCGATTTGGGTCCGGCGTTTCCACGGTTATCTCGGTATGGGAGCCACCTCCTGAAGCGACGGCACAGCGTGCTACATACCAGGGCCCGGTCTGTCTCTGTTATCTGATCCTTGACCTCGAGTCTATAGGGAGTTCACTTTGCATGCATGTATACTCATACTCTCGTACTGAGCGTTGTATGCTCACGTCTCGTACTCTGTATTTTCTGGACACCCTATTCCATGGGGCAGGTTTGCGATTGGACGAGGAGGGTGGATCCAGGAAGGGCTAGTCAGTGGTTGGCCAGCTGGAGCTTCGTCTAGCTTTTATTACTGTTGTTTGGGTTTATACAGCTATTCGATTTGGTTGTATAATATTGGATAATTACAGATTCCTTTACTTGGGATTGTATAATGTTATTGGATTCCACAGTTTTATTCTGATATCTGTTTAATTAAGTTAATTGCATGCATAAGTTCTGTTTAGTAGGTGATCCGGGTAAGGGTCACTACATTTATGGTATCAGAGCATGCAAAAGATTTCTTGGGATTTAGTCTCATCTTGAGGTATTTTTGTAGATGTCAAATCGTGACGACCAAAGTTCTCATGGCAGTGTTGGTAGGCGTTGGGGTGATGCCGACCGGGAGCCTCGTCGAGAACGGCGTCATCGTCATCATGACGACGAGCGTTTCACTGTGCGTCGATTCTTAGCTATGGGTCCTAAGCCCTTAGTTGGAGGTGAGTCTTCGGAGGATGCGGAGAACTGGTTAGACCGCATGGAGACGACTTTTCAGACTTTCCAATGCACCGATGAGCAGAAGGTGGAGACCCTTGGCTATCTTCTGGATGGGCGTGCGCGCAGGTGGTGGAGGTTTACTTCTGCACCTTTTGTTGCGGCGAGAGGAGTGGCCACCTGGGCCGAGTTTCGCACAGCTTTCCAAAAGCGGTATTTTCCTCCTGCACTCCGACAGTCGAAGGCAGGCGAGCTACTGAGTCTGCGACAGGGAACCATGTCTATCGATGAGTATCAGCACAGGTTCTTTGATATGTTATCCTATTGCCCCGAGATTTCTGATAGCTCAGAGATGAAGTATAATCTGTTTCTTCAGGGCCTTAACCCTGAGATCCATGACCGTGTGGCGGTTGGCGACGACATGTCCTACGAAGGTTTGGTGAGCCGTTGTCATCAGGCAGAGGACAGCATTCGGCGGAACAGGTCTTTCCCTCAGTCGAGGCCTGCTAGTTCTTTGGGTCCCCGTGCCCAAACTTTCAAGAAGTCTGGATCTTCTTCTTCCTCTGGTTCTGGAGGTATTGTCCGTTATGGTAAGAAGGACAAGTGTGATCACTGTGGGAAGAACCATCCATCCGACAAGTGCCGTAGAGCTTCTGGAGCTTGTTTCCGTTGTGGAGAGACTGGTCATATCCGGAGAGATTGTCCAATGTCTGGGGGAGGTGGTTCTGGTTCTGGTACAGGATCGGGTTCTCAGGCTACCGTACAGCAGAGGTCGCAGGGACAGTCTGCTGGGAGTTCTCATTTGAGGCCACGAGCTTCTGGCCAGGTGTTTGCCCTGAGACATGATCAGGCTGTGGAGGAGAATGAGAAAGTCATCGCAGGTACATTTATGCTTTATGGTATACCTGCTCTTGTACTTATTGACACTGGTGCATCTCATTCCTTCATTTCTGCACGTTTTGTTAAGAGGCATAAGTTACCATGCATTGCACTAGACGTAGTGATGTCTGTTTCTACTTCGACGGGCCAATCTGCTTTGGCTAAGCATCTAGTGATGGGTTGCCCTTTAGAGTTCGAAGGGAACGTTCTGTTGGCGAATCTCATGGTCCTGGCGATGGACGACTTTGATTGCATTCTGGGAATAGATGTGTTGACTACCTATCGAGCTTCAGTGAACTGCTATCAGAGATTAGTACGCTTTCATCCGGAAGGGAGTGAGAGTTGGTTTTTCTATGGTGAGGGAGCGCGACCCCCGATGCCTTTGGTATCAGCTTTGAGAGCCTGTCGAGCTCTAGAGTCTGGCGGGGAAGGTTACCTTATCTATGCAGCTGATTTGTCCGCTGAGAGTATTGGGATAGAGAGCATTCCTGTTGTGGATGAATTTCCAGATGTATTTCCTGATGAGATTCCGAGTTTTTCTCCTGCTAGGGAAGTCGAGTTTGGCATAGAGTTGATGCCGGGTACTTCGCCTATTTCTAGAGCACCGTATCGTCTGGCTCCGTCAGAGATGCGTGAGTTGAAGAATCAGCTACAGGATCTTTTGGACAAGGGGTACATTCGTCCTAGTGTATCTCCTTGGGGAGCTCCTGTTCTCTTCGTAAAGAAGAAGGATGGGTCGATGCGGCTGTGCATTGACTATCGGCAGCTGAATCGAGTGACTGTGAAGAACAAGTATCCGTTGCCTCGTATTGATGACTTGTTTGACCAGCTGTAGGGCACATCAGTTTACTCCAAGATTGACTTGAGATCTGGGTATCATCAGTTGAGAGTCCATGATCAGGACATAGCCAAGACTGCATTCCGTACTCGCTACGGGCATTATGAGTTCCTAGTGATGCCATTTGGTTTGACTAATGCGCCGGCTATATTCATGGATCTGATGAACCGTGTTTTCAGGGAGTATTTGGACAAGTTTGTCGTGGTCTTCATTGACGACATCCTGGTTTATTCGCGTAATACGGAAGAGCATGTTTCTCACTTGCGGTTGGTACTGCAGACTCTTCGGGATGAGCAGTTGTACGCCAAACTGAGCAAGTGTGAGTTCTGGATGGATAGAGTGGTCTTCCTTGGCCATATCATATCCAGGGAGGGGATTTCTGTTGATCCAAGCAAGATTGAAGCGGTACTTAATTGGTCGCGTCCGACGACAGTTGCTGAGATCCGTAGTTTTCTGGGTCTAGCAGGGTATTATCGTCGCTTCATTCTGAACTTCTCTCAGTTAGCTCAACCGTTGACGCAGCTTACCCGCAAGGGTGTGGATTTCGAATGGTCCTCCGAGTGCGAGGAGAGGATAATTTCCGTGAGCTTCGACGGCGGTTGACTTCTGCGCCGGTGTTGGCATTACCGTTAGGATCTGGAGGGTATGCAGTTTACACGGATGCTTCTCTTCAGGGGTTAGGTTGTGTCCTGACTCAGAATGGGCATGTGATTGCATACGCTTCTAGACAGCTGAAGCTTCACGAGGACAACTACCCAGTCCATGATTTGGAATTGGCAGCCATTGTGTTCGCTTTGAAGATCTGGCGTCATTATCTTTATGGCGAGAAATTTGAGATCTTCACCGACCATAAGAGTCTCAAGTATTTGTTCACTCAGGCAGAATTGAACATGAGACAGAGACGTTGGATGGACTTGCTTAAGGACTATGATTGCGAGATTAAGTACCATCCGGGAGCTGCTAATCTCACCGCTGATGCTTTGAGTCGCAAGGTGCGACTATCCGCACTTCAGACTTGTTCGATGTCTAGTGCGATCAGTGACTGTTGTACTTCAGGTTTTACCTTCAAGCATAAGAAAGGTATACAGAGTATCCAGATGTTTGCGATATTATCTGAGCCAGCCTTGTATTCGCGGATCCGAGATGCTCAGATGTCTGATTCAAAGACCCAACGTTTAGCTTGTCTAGCTAACGAGGGTAGCTCGTCTGGATTTCATTATCAGTCAGATGGCTTTCTGTGTTTATCTGGTAGGCTTGTGATTCCACAGGATGAAGAGTTGCGAGAGGAGATTTTATCTCAGGCACATCGCACTAAGTTGAGTATTCATCCTGGGAGCAACAAGATGTACAAGGACCTACGTACTCGTTTCTGGTGGAAGGGAATGAAACGCAGTGTTTATCAGTTTGTTTCGAGATGTTTGGTGTGTCAACAGGTCAAGGCAGAGCACCGACGACCTGGAGGATTGCTTCACAGTCTGCCTATTCCTGAATGGAAATGGGAGTTTATCACTATGGACTTTGTGACCCATTTGCCGGTATCCCCGAATAACTGTGATGCTATCTGGGTGGTGGTGGACCGACTCACCAAGTCAGCGCATTTCATTGCCTATAGCCGAGAGTACTCTGTGGATCGCATGGCACGGATGTACATTGAGGAGATCGTCCGACTTCATGGAGTGCCTGTGAGCATTGTCAGCGATCGGGACCCCAGGTTTACTTCTAGATTCTGGGGGAGTGTTCAGCGTGCGATGGGCACTACTCTCAGTTTGAGTACAGCCTATCATCCGGAGACTGATGGTCAGTCAGAGCGCACTATCCGTACGTTAGAAGATATGCTTAGAGCGTGCGTCATGGATTTTGGTTCAGCCTGGCAGGATCATTTGCCGTTGATCGAGTTCGCTTACAACAACAGCTACCACACTAGTATTGGGATGGCACCTTTTGAAGCGTTGTATGGGAGACGTTGTCGTACTCCACTCTTCTGGGAAGAAGTGGGGGAGAGACAGGCTGAAGGACCGGAGTTTATCCAGCAGGCGATAGACATTGTTGATCAGATCAAGAAACGGATTAAGACTGCACAGGATCGTCAGGCCAGCTATGCTAATATCAGGCGTAGGCCCTTGCAGTTCGAGGTCGGGGAGAAAGTGTTTCTGAGAGTGTCACCTTTCCGCAAGATTCTCAGATTTGGCCTTAAGGGCAAGTTGTCTCCCAGATTTATCGGTCTGTTTGAGATCTTGGAGAGTATTGGCGATTTGGCTTATCGACTAGCATTGCCACCGCATCTATCCAGCATTCACGACGTGTTCCACGTATCTCTGTTGCAACGGTATGTGGCGGATGAATCTCATATTCTGCAGCGATCTGAGGTTCAGGTAGACAAGGATTTGACTTATGTTGAGAAACCTCTTCGCATCCTTGATTATAAGGATAAGGTTTTACGGAACAAAGTCATTCCTTTGGTTCAGTGGCAGCGCCGAGGCACTGAGGAAGCTACTTGGGAGCTTGAGGACAGGATGCGTAAAGACCATCCTGAGTTGTTTTGATTTCATTCTTTAAGTTGTATTCAGTTGCAAACTCTGTAAACGTTTGATTGAATAAAGAATGTTTCTGATTTCTGTATTTGCATTCGGTACTTAAGATCTGATTTCAAGGACGAAATATCTTAAGTGGGGGAGAATGTAGTAGCCCGTGCCCTAATTGAGGAATTAAAGGATTAATGCTAATTAATTGAATTGGGTATTGGACGGATCGGAAGCTCCGAAGGCACGATCGGAGGCTCCGAACATGATCGGAAGCTCCGATGAGCGATCGGAGGCACCGATGTTATTACGTCAGGCATGACGTGTGGTTGGATCGGAAGCTCCGATCAGGACCGGAAGCTCCGATCACCCCTATCCGGAATCAACAAGTGATATTTTGACACGTGGCAGATCAGGATCTTCGGAAGCTCCGATGACAGGATCGGACGTTCCGATCAAGGTTCGGACGTTCCGATCAAGGATCGGAAGTTCCGATCGTTGTCTATAAATAGAAAGCCGAGACTTCACTTTCATTTGCCAATTCGAGTTCTCCTTTCCTTTCTTGTCCTTTTGGAGCTGTTCTAGTCTTCTTAGGCTTGGTCCGGAGGTCGGAGAGGCGTTCGGTAGTCGTAGCGGAGTTGTGCCCAAGTTCTGGAGGCATCGACACCAAAGGGCTAACGACGGACGAAGGTATAGCTTTTGCTTCCTATAAATATTTAGGAGTATGCAATAGCTTAGTTAAGGCTTTTAGAGCACTTTAATGATAGTAGTATCATTTGGCAGTGTAGAGCAGACTATAGGCGTGGACCTAGAGTTGGTAGAGCTTGCACTGTTTTGAGGTACGAAAGTACTGTTCGAGATATCCTGACTGAGTATGCATGTATTATATGACTGCATGATTTATATGCCATGATATTATGTTGCATTCATTTGCATCTTGCTGTATCTCCTTCGAGATGTCTGTTAGTAGGGTTGTACCCTATCCTGTTAGTGGATGGACTTCCATCGATTTGGGTCCGGCGTTTCCACGGTTATCTCGGTATGGGAGCCACCTCCTGAAGCGACGGCACAGCGTGCTACATACCAGGGCCCGGTCTGTCTCTGTTATCTGATCCTTGACCTCGAGTCTATAGGGAGTTCACTTTGCATGCATGTATACTCATACTCTCGTACTGAGCGTTGTATGCTCACGTCTCATACTCTGTATTTTCTGGACACCCTATTCCATGGGGCAGGTTTGCGATTGGACGAGGAGGGTGGATCCAGGAAGGGCTAGTCAGTGGTTGGCCAGCTGGAGCTTCGTCTAGGTTTTATTACTGTTGTTTGGGTTTATACAGCTATTCGATTTGGTTGTATAATATTGGATAATTACAGATTCCTTTACTTGGGATTGTATAATGTTATTGGATTCCGCAGTTTTATTCTGATATCTGTTTAATTAAGTTAATTGCATGCATAAGTTCTGTTTAGTAGGTGATCCGGGTAAGGGTCACTACATACTAACACATAAATTTTATAAACAAACTAGTTCACCGCATAAACTTATAATCTCTTCAACTCATGTTCCAAAGTACCTTTATCCAAATTCAATCCATACATTCCTAAATCATGAGGACTTTTCAAAGGTAAACAGTGGATCAAACAGATGAAATAAACACACTCATAAGCAATTTAATACCAAGAAAAATAGTGCGTGCGTGTTTTGATCACAAATTCATATTTATCAATAGTGTCTGTCAACGGTCCATATGCTAAATTCTCACAACTCTTCTCCACTAGTATATTGGGCAACTGTGACTCGGTCAAGAGGACTTAATAAGCTTGTAACGTTAGGCCTGGCTTATGGCTACAAATGAAGGACAACAGTTCTAAGCAAGGAGTAAATTATGACTACACCATTTTTATTCACCTCCTTTTTCTTGTTTCATTTTAAATCACCTCATTAAACCATTGATTCACATATTTTCCGATTTCTCTTTTCCACCCATTCTATCAATTCTCTTCTTTTATCTCTTTTTCACAACTATACATTTTTTTTTTTCACACTACTCCACTCTTCAAATTCAAACACAGGAGGACATATCATTTACACATGAAATTTACTCCTTTTAAGTTGGGAATTAGTGTTTAAGCTAGCAGTTGGTAGTGAATGTAGGTCCGTGAAAAGATGACGAATGGGGTCTACCACACGTGTTCACGCATGCCATTCGATTTCATTAAAGCTCAAATAAGGTACTAGGGATAGAATGTATCAATGGGTAGCTTGAAATGCTCAATAGATTCTCAGAAAAATTGCCTAAATCATCCCTAATCATAGTTTTTGCCCGTATTGCGCCTCGAAGAGTGTTCGAACTAGTTCTAGACACGTTTCAATTCACCATCAACTCATACAGATTCAATCAGTGCAGAAACAACCAATCATCAACAGTGAACGATGATTATTAACAAATTCAGAAAATGTACCTCACGTACTCATATAAGTGTGGTCTCAAAGGGGCAACTAGAGATAATGAATTCAAAGAAAATTAGGTCCAAGATTCACAACGACGCCTCAATCATCTCTATGTTTGCATTTTTCAAACTCAGATTCTAGCATAAGTCACCGAGTATATTAGAGATCATTCATCTAATTGGTTTCAGCAGTTCAAATTGGTCAGACAGGCAGACGGTTATGGATTATAGTTTTCAAAACAGATCAAACAGTGTCATCATTGGCCATGCTATCCAATTCTTTCTTGAGTCAACACACTAGCAACAAAATGATATGCTATGTACGAACTAGATGCAACTAACAAAACAAAATGAATGCAAACAGAATGAACACAACTCACGACAAAAAAATAATTAGACACCCCCCCAAACTTATCCAAAGCATTGCCCTCAATGCTTTAGAAATACAAAAACACAAAAACAACAAAGAAACTACGAACAACGCTAATGCAAAACAGAACACAAAATGCAAAAACGTAAAAAGAGACTCCCCTGGTGACTAGTCGTCGTCCTCCTCGTCGGGAATGGATGGATCTTGTGGGGCGACCGGAGAATACGGAGGTGGTACGGTGGACTGGAATTGGAATGGAGGTGGGTAATGCGGAGCCGCTCGAAAGCCCAAAGTATCAAGTCCCAATTGCGTCGCCATGCTGCGCATAATGTCTTCCACATTATGCAGATGAGTGGAAGTAGCCTGAAAATAAATCATGGCATAGTGATCAAAAGCCGAGCTCTCGATGGCCATGTCATGTGCAGTGCAGCGAGGAGGAGAGGCCTGAGGCGGTGGTCGACTGCTAGAAGAGCTCCCCACTTGAGGCTGACCGCTATAAAATTCCAAATTGCGCTTCGCTTGCTTAGATCTAGCAAGCTTCTCGTCGACGGTCTTGAAAGGTGGGAGCCACTCCTCATCAGAACTAATCGGTACACCTGCCTGGCGACATAGGGCTGTGATGGTGTGGGGAAAATAGAGACCCACCATCGGATTCATCATCGAATACTGAATGGAATCGTGGACAAGGGTGCCCACATCAACCGGCCACCTCTTCGTGATAGCATAAACCAGTATAGCCCTATCGGCTTGCACGTCAACAGTATGGAGCACGGGTAGAAGTCGTCGGGCAATGAAAGCATACCACAACGCCGGCTCAAGTTTCAGAAATCTCTCCGGAAAATGAGTGACCCGGAGAGGATCGTGCCAATGAACTCCCGTGTAACACAACTCTCTCAACATCAAAGAATAATCCGGATTAGCCTTAAAACTCCTAAATTGTTGGAAAACGGTGTTCAGATCAATCAGAATTGATACCCGGTGCAGCGGAAGTTTTAAAATTTTATATGGAACGATTCCATATCATGGGTATCAAAACTTTACGATTAAATTGTGCGTGTAAAAATTAAATAACAATTAAATTTTTACCTTGAATCTCGAAACGAGATTATGGACACCAACAGATAACTCTGCTCTTGTTGTATATCCTAGGAACTGATGGACGAACAATTCTTCAATCAGGTCTATGAACAGAAGTTTAATCCCTCTGATAGACTGCACTAGAAAGTCTATCAGAAGTTTCTACGATGAGAATTAACGAATTTGATCCGTTAAACCAGACTGCAAATTCAAAATTCACAGGCTGGATTTTCTGACAGAGAGAGGAGAGGGGCGGCGGCCACTAGAGAGAAAACCCTAGTGTTTTTC
Source organism: Henckelia pumila (assembly GCF_033568475.1). Classification (NCBI taxonomy): domain Eukaryota; kingdom Viridiplantae; phylum Streptophyta; class Magnoliopsida; order Lamiales; family Gesneriaceae; genus Henckelia; species Henckelia pumila. The sequence goes on from NC_133120.1 coordinate 147,574,663, forward strand.
GAAAATTATGCCTTCTGTTGTATAATTTCTGTACTGCAATAACTTATTTATAATGTGGGCTGCTAACAGCTTAGGGCCCATTAGTCTTAAGTTCAAGCCTGACAAGCAAAGCCCGCATGTTCAGAAATTAATATAAAATTCATCGTGACTCAGATTGATAAACCAATTTCACCAATGTGCACAGAAACCATTTCTGCAACTTTTAATGTCAAGATAAATTTTCTGAATCCGAATTCAGTGATTTCCAAAAATGCCCATCCCTATGTCATTTTAGGAAATCTTACTCTTCTACTCTGATATAAGAAGTCCCACTTCTTTATTCACTAAATTTAACTCTTTAAATTTAATTATCTCAACGGGGATTAAAAATCCATTACTTGTGTGACCCTCAATGGTTCAGGGATACAGCTAGCCGTGGGCTCACAACTCCTTGTGACTCGGAACAACAATTTCCGACTTGCCCATCGAATCATGGTAAGAGCGCCTAGCAACATCGCCCCATGATTCCCTAGGTATCACTGATAGTGCCTGCAAGAACCAATAGATTTTGGTTAGCGTACAGTACGGTCCCTTCATCCATATATCCCGATCGAATCAACAACTATTGGTAAATCAAGAGTCGTTCGAGATTCGATAACTATGCAATGCATCTTGAAGATCAAATAGTGACATCATATGTGCTACTAAGAAACCATTTCTTAAAACACATCATGTACTCTGGCCAGAGATTCATCACACTAATATCTCCTCAGATTGCATAGGATATCCACACTAGCAAGTATGTGGTGAATCCTTGACAACAAAGCATCGACTCCTATATGTGTCGTAACTGTACCCAATCCCGAAACCTGATGACCCCAATAGAGTCGGTAAACGAGTCAAAGTACAATACTAGCATATAGAGTCTCAATGATGTTTCAAGTAGTAAGGACTAATGGTGTACAACCAAAACCGCGGACTTTATCCACTCGATAAGTGATAACCACTTGGAAAGTCCGGATAGGGTAGTTCGATCATTCATCGTATGAATATCCATTTGCATGCTTTGAACATCTCTATGTTCCATACCAATGAAACATGGTACTCGGCATCGCAAATGCTAGTCTCAATCTCGAGCGATCCTTATCCTTATTAACGGACGGTTCAATCGACTAGGAACTGTTTAGAATATACAGTGACTATAAGTTGTGTTTCATGATAGCCATCCCCATGTGCCACCACATCTTACATACACTATAGTATATTCAAGGTCTTCATCTAAACATCTTATAGTATGTCACAACATAATAATATGATAAAAGATAAAGTAAATGCCATTATAAAAGTGTAAATTATATTAAACAAAAGATTGTTTATACATAGAGTCATAAAAGCCCTTAGCCACAAGTTGGCTCACCGGGCACCCACTCTTTCAAAATTTACTGTCATCCACAACAGGAGTATCATAGAATCTATTCAATTTATCTGCATCATATGATACCAGTTTGCCTCTGAAAAAAGCTTTCGAATCCTCTCGGGAAGGTGCATTAGCATAAAATTCCCGAAACATCGGAATAATGGCGGGTTCGGGCACTCGACAAAACACAGACCATTTTATCTTAATAATCCCCAAGGCAACAAATTCATTACAATCCATAGTAATCCCATGCTCAGCAATAGGATTTCGATTTAGTCGAGCATGTTCGTACCTTTCTTGGGCTTCCCGAGAGACGAACTTGTTAGAGAATTCAGCGGAGGACTAGGAGCTAGCGACGATAGGACCGGAAGAACGGAATCTCTTGGCTGGCATGTTGGTGGTCGACCGGAACAGTGGCGGAAAGCGGTGGTGAACGGCGGCGATGCAAGGAGGAGTGCACAAATGGAGGATTCCGACAGAAATTGACGGACCCAAATGAAAGTGCGATGAGGTACTCCACAAATCTGCAATTTAAGAGCAAGAATATCAAGAATCAATGGAGAAATTGGAGGAGAAAGATTTGGGAATTTAGGGTTTAGAGAGGAGAAGGAGAAAAGAAGGAGAAGAAAAAAAGAAAGGCTCGTTTTTTTTTTATTCCATTTGCGCCTCTTGCGCGCGCGCGAGAAGGAAGATCGCGCGCGCGCGGCTTTAATGCGGGCTCTGGATGCTTGACTTGCGCACGCGCGAGCTAATGGCTCGCGCGCGCGCGCATTTTCCTTTTGCCTCACTGGAGAGTAAGCCTGTGCGGCGCGAGGAGGGACCCTCGCGTGGGCGCAGTGCATTCGAACAGACTAATTATCTGCAAAACAAAACCAAAAACCAAACGAACGAAAAACAAAGCCAAACTAGAAAAAAAACAAAACATAAAAATAAATGCTGGGTTGCCTCCCAGCCAGCGCTAAATTAAAGTCTATAGCCCGACTGTACCTCCCTTTTTAATTTAATGGGTCTGGCAAGTCGACAGTGGTCTGTGTGTTATCCACGATACCACCACGATAGACTTTTATTCTTTGCCCATTAACTTTGAATGCTCCTGTGGCCGGACTAAAAATTTCTACCGTACCATACGGCATCACTTGCTTGATAGTATACGGTCCTGACCATCTCGAACGAAGCTTTCCTGGCATGAGCTTCAAGTGTGAGTTATAACTACCCTAGAGTCATTCGTCCTACAAGCCAGTGCTTCAACCCATTTAGACACATAATCGACCGCAACCAAAATATACTTGTTTCCTTCAGACACAGGAAATGGTCCCATGAAATATATACCCCATACATCAAAAACTTCACAAACAAGAATATTATTAAGGGGCATCTCGTGTCTCCTAGAAATATTACCCACTTTCTGACAAGCATCACATGCAAGTACATAGGTATACGCATCCTTAAACATTGAAGGCCAATAAAATCCCGACTGAAGTACTTTAGCGGTGGTACGACCCGCGCCGAAGTGACCTCCAGTCGGACCTGTGTGACAGTGTGAGAGTATAGGGCTTACCTCTTCCACTGGAATACACCTACAAATTATGCCATCTGCACATATCTTAAACAGAAAAGGGTCTTCCCACAAAAAATATTTCAACTCAGCGAAAAATTTCTTTTTTTGTTGATAAGTTAAGTGTGAGGGAAGAAACTTACTTGAGAGGTAATTTACTATGTCAGCATACCATGGTAGTTTCGTTACCTCAAACAACTGCTCATCTGGAAAATCATCATGAATTATTTGCGTTTCAGCTCATTGATTTTCCAAGCGTGAAAGGTGGTCTACAACTTGATTCTCCGCGCCTTTCCTGTCAACAATTTTTAAATCAAATTCTTGCAACAGTAAAACCCAACGAATTAACCTTGGTTTAGCATCCTTTTTGTTCATCAAATATTTCAATGCCGAGTGATCTGTGTGAACTATGAATTTGCTTCCCACTAAATAAGATCTGAACTTGTCCAAGGCAAACACGACTGCGAGAAGCTCTTTTTCAGTTGTTGCGTAATTAAGTTGAGCGGCTGACAGGGTAATACTAGCATAGTAAATCACATGAAGTACTTTGTCCCTCTTTGGTCCAAGCATGGCTCCCAATGCAGTATCACTGGCGTCACACATCAATTCAAACGGCAGATTCCAATCAGGCGCTACTATCACTGGTGCAGTTGTTAATTTATGCTTCAAAATCTGAAAGGCCTGCAAGCACTCAGCAGAAAAATTAAAAGGCACCTCTTTGATTAACAAATTAGTAAGGGGTTTAGCAATAGAAGAAAAATCCTTAATAAATTTCCGATAGAAACCCGCATGCCCAAGAAAACTTCGAATTCCTTTCAAATTCATGTGAGGTGAAAGTTTTTCAATTACTTCAAGTTTTGCTCTGTCCACCTCCATGTAAGAGTGGGTGCCCAGTGAGCCAACTGTGTGGCTATGGGCTTTGTTGACTCTTTGTATAAACAATCTTTTGTTTAATATTATTTACACTTTTATGGCAATGACTTTATATTACTTCATATTGTTATATTGTGATATACTATTGTTGTTTTGATAAAGACCTTGAATATACTATAGTGTATGTAAGATGTGGTAGAACATGGAGATGTCTATCATGAAATACATCTTATAGTCACTGTATATTCTAAAACCGTTCCTAGTCGATTGAGCCGTCCGATAATAAGGATAAGGATCGCTCGAGTTTGAGACTAGCATTTGCGATGCGGAGTACCACGTTTCATTGGTAGGGAACATGGAGATGTTCGAAGCATGCAAATGGATATTCATAGGATGAATAGTCGAACTACCCTATCCGGACTTTCCAAGTGGTTATCACTTATCGAGTGGATAAAGTCCGCGGTTTTGGTTGTACACCATTAGTCCTTACGACTTGAAACATCATGGAGACTCTATATGCTAGTACTGTGCTTTGACTCGTTTACCGACTCTGAGGGGGTCATCAGGTGTCGAGATTGGGTACAGTTACGACACATATAGGAGTCAATGCATTGTTGTCAAGGATTCACCACATACTTGCGAGTGTGGATATCCTATGCGATCTGAGGAGATATTAGTGTGACAAATCTCTGGCCAGAGTACTTGATGTGATTTAAGAAATGGTTTCTTAGTAGCACATGCGATGTCACTAATTTGATCTTCAAGATGCATTGCATAGTTATCGAATCTTGAGCGACTCTCGATATACCAATGGTTGTTGATTCGATCGGGATATATGGATGAAGGGACCGTACTGTACGTTAACCAAAATCTACTGGTTCTTGTAGGCACTATCAGTGATACCTAGGGAATCATGGGGCGATGTTGCTAGGCGCTTTACCATGATTCGTTGGGCAAGTCGGAAAGTGTTGTTCCGAGTCACAAGGAGTTGTGAGCCCACGGCTAGCTGTATCCCTGAACCATTGAGGGTCACACAGTGTAATGGAGTTTTAATCCCCGTTGAGATAGTTAAATTTAAAGAGTTAAATTTAATGAACTAAGGAGTTGGACTTCTTAAATAAGAGTAAGGGAGTAGGATTTCCTAAAATGACATAGGGATGGACATTTTTGGAAACCACTGAATTCGGATTCAGGAAAATTTATTTTGACTTTAAAACGTGCAGAAATGGTTTCTGTGCACATTGGTGAAATCGTTTCATCAATCGGAGTCACGATGAATTTTATATTAATTTCTGAACGAGCGGGCTTTGCTTGTCGGGCCCCAGCTTATGACTAATGGGCCCTAAGGTGTTAGTGGCCTGCATTATAAATAAGTTATTTCAGTACAGAAATTACACACAACAGGTCATAATTTTTGAGAGCAAAAATTCGAAAACCCTATTCTCTCTCAAAGAATTTCGGCCGTCCCCTTCCTGCTCTGCCCGAGAAAATTCCGGTCTGTGATTTTGAATCGCAGTAAGGAATAACGAATCAAATTCGTGTATTCTCTTCGCAGAAAACTTCTGATAGATTTTCTAGTGCAATCTATCAGAGGGATTAAACCTCTGTTCGTGGACCTGATTGAAGGCGTTCATCGGTTCCAGGGAGAGACAACAAGAGCAGAATTGTTCTGTTGGTGTCCATTAATCTCGTTGCGAGATTTGAGGTAAAATTTATTTAATTGTTATTTGAATTTTACACACACGTAATTCAATCGATGAACGGTTGATACCCATACCATGGAAACGTTCCATGAAAAATTTTTAAACTTCCGCTGCACCGGGTATCAATCGTAATTGGTCTGGGAACTCGCCAGTTTTCCAACAGTGGTATCAGAGCCAGGTTGCTCAGATCAATCGATTGAATAATCAATTGTACAAAATTTTTGAGTCTCGGTTTATGAAACAAAATAAATATTTTTAATAAAAAAAATTTTTCGGGGCAAAACCCGGGCAGCGATTGGATCGCTGCCCGGTGGGGCAGCAATTGTTGCTGCCCCGGGCGGCGCACGGCGCCGCCCAAAGGGGGCGCACGGCGCCGCCCAAGGCGGAGACTGTCGCCGCCCAGGGCGGCGCACGGCGCCGCCCAGGGCAGCGCTGTGCGCTGCCCAGCGCAGCGCTGGGCGCTGCGCAGGGCGGCGCTCGGCGCCGCCCAGGGCAGCGCACGGCGCCGCCCAGGGGCGGCGCCAGGCGCTGCCCTAAGGGGGCAGCCGGGCTGCCCCCGGCCCGCGCCCCGGGTGCGGGCCGGCCCGGGAGTGTCCCGGGCGGCCCGCGGGAAAAATTATATTTTAATTTTAATATTTAAAATTTTATTTTTGGTTCGGTCAAAAATTGTTTTTGATTGGTTCACGAGATTTCGGATCGAATTGTTCGAGT